>NC_139327.1:40697500-40712500 GCF_056507025.1 Lutjanus erythropterus
TGGGCCCAGCACGCTTCCGCTGCGCCACTCTGCTGCATTGCATACAGCAGAGTCAAATGACTTATTTAAACCAGAGGCAGGGACACTGATACTGTAACTGTTTTTACTTTCATTTTGTTGACGGTACACTTATATCAGCTGATCGTCAGCATATTGTCCAAGCAGAGCCTCACAGAGCTGCGAGCTTCATGTATCATTCATTCATATGGTGATAATGGCAATATTACAGGGGAGGAGTTAGTTCCAAAAAGAGGAAGTGGTTATGTTACAAAAGATCAAATATACAATAAACCACATTATTACACAGTTTTGTTAAATACTAGAATAGATTGTTCAATTAGAGCACTAATAATTTAAGAAGGAATATAATAAATGTGATAATGCACAGTGAGCTGGCCAGTATCGTGAAATAAACTGCGACAGGTTGATTGAAGACAAGAAAAGTACAAAAATCCTGTGAAGAAGAGCAAAACAGCTACTGTGACTCTAAACCAAACATATTCAGCAGTATTTTGTCACATCATCAGGAATATTATTATCGCAGAATACCCAGAAATATTATGATATTATTTTAGAGCCGTGTCGCCCACCCTTAGTCACTGTTCGGTGTTCGTTCATGATAATGATGATGATGATGATGAAGCTCAATAATAGCTGCAGCCTGTGTTTCACCTCTGTGTTCATGTTGAGTGTTTGTTCTGACCACCTGCTCCGTCTGCCTGCCTCTAACATCACAACAAAATGTTCCTGTCTGCCTGTCTCTCTGCCCGTCTGTCTGTCCATCCGTCCTGGCAGAGGTCAGGTATCACACAGGTCGACACATATGCTCCTTGTTGTTGTTGTTGTTCTCCTGGTTCTGTGAGTGTGCTCAGAGAGAACAGCTATGTGCTGATTAACTGTCTGTAGCACGTCTGCTCATGTTGAGTTTCATCACAGCACGACCGAAGTGAAACCAGTGAGTCTGTACTGGTTTCATATATTTATAGCAGTCGATGTTCTGAGCCTGTGAAACCTGCAGTTTGATAAATGTTTAACACACTGGAGCCGTGGAGTTAATGTTTATCAGTCAGTGTTACTCACTGCGCGCCTCACGTGGCAGCAAATAATTATAAAATAATGCTGCCGGTAATATTCATCTTTCCTAAAATACTGGAACCAGCTGATGCACCAGATGGCAGTACAGGCTGCAAACAGGGGACCGACCAGAACTGACTGCTCAGTGCACAGTTAAATACACGACATAAACAGTTCATGTAGCACCGGGTGATATATCAGTAGTTCATCTTATCGTGGTATCGATTTTTGATATTGTTATGTTATATGACAGGTTCCTACCAATCCGGAGCACGCCAGGCTCGGCTCATTTAATCAGCTGATTTCAGTCTTCAAACAGCTGATTAGTTGTTGTGTTGTTTGGTTGGAGTGAATCCCTTTGTGGAATAGTTCACTACAGACAGAGAGATCAAAGGCGAGTGCATTTTAAAAATAATTTAACTCTAATCCCACATCTTTTTTATTTTTTACTGATCTCAAAACTGAAAAAAATGGGGAAAAATGAGAAAGAAATGTGTTTATTATCTGTTTATTATCTTAATAATTGTTAATGATTCATCAAATAATCAATTGTTGGTCTGCTTACAGGTGGGTGACACGTGTAGAAACATGAAACTTTGTGATGTTTTCCTTTAATTTGTCTCCTGTCAATAACGTTCTGTCACAAAACATGTTTTTGTTGCTAAAAGCACAATAACATCTGATTTAATGTGATGAAGAGGAGAAATAATCATTTTGTATATTAATATGTTATTTATCACAGCTGGAACAGATTGAAAATGAACCTTGAAAATACTTGAACAGACTTTATAAAAGGTGTACGAGTCCTGAAACTGTGATTTTAGTCGACATGTGCAGATCTGATTTTGAGAACCTCGGAACAGACAGAGTCTTGGGGACCCCCTGTGATTTCTGGACCCCAGGTTGGGAGCCAGTGCTTTGGATTACTCAACATGTTGTCAGTCACGACCTATATGATCAATAATTATTAAAACAAACCGATATGAACCTTCACTGGACTAATTAAACTATTTGTTGCTCTGATTGGTTGTTGGTCTGTCCAATCATGCATCCCGAAGCATTTTGGCCTGCAGATGTTGCTGACGCTGCAGCTCACTCTAAATAAATGTGGTTTTAATTTTGGGATGAACTGTCCCTTTAAATCACATGTTTCACGTACATCATCATTTATTCACTAAGTCTGTTTCTGTTTTTAACTTTTACACCTCTGACAACAGAAAACACTTCAGAGGTTTATTTTATGTGCAAACTGAAAACAGTTGGATGGAAACAAACTTAATGACCAAAAACATCAAATCCTCACATCAGAGAAGCTGGAAACAGGGAATTTTAGATTTTCTTTGCTTTAAAACTGACATAATACTCCTGTAAACTGACTGCTTTTTAGTTTTTAGGCCAGTTACGGTTCATTTTCTGCTTTTATTTATTTTATTTTTCATCTCCTTTGTTGAACACAGAAAAGCAACAAGATATTTAATGTTGCACAAAGAAGTGAAAACACATTTGTGTGAGAGGAGGCTGCAGCTTCAGACTGTGCTGAACCTCCTTTTACGTAACATGAAACACACAAAACTGATGCGTGCGTTCGTCCATTTACCTCCATTTATTATGTATGATAAGTTTTCAGTGTAACGGCGTCTCTGCTGCCTTTTCTGCTTTGTCAGGGTGGATAGAGAGAGAGAGTGAGAGAGTCCACTCCTGGTCTCTCTTTAGGTCTCTCGCCCCGTCTCTCTTCTGTGTGTGCAGTGAATTGAAGTGGGAACGAGAGAGAAACATTAACGGCAGCAGGAGGAGGAGGAGGAGGAGGATAGAGACGAGAGAGGAGAGGCGGTGGGAGCGTGTAAAGGAGGGCGTCTGGCTGAGATGAGAGTATTTATAGGTGGAGAGATGAGGAGATAGAACGAGAGGAAGAGGAGGGGAGGAGAAGGAGGGAGGAGAGAAACAAGGGAGGTGCAGATACACAGAGAGAGGAAACCCAGACACAATAAGAAGAAAAGGGAGACAAAGAGGAGGAGAGGGCGAGCCAGAGACCATGCTGAGGAGGAAGAGGAGCGTGTCGTTCGGAGGCTTTGGATGGTAAGAGTGTGTGTGTGTGTGTGTGTGTGTGTGTGTGTGCTGTCTGTCCATCCTTTGAGAAACGGCCGAATGATCTCATCACTTCTCTTACTCACACTTTCAGGGTCTTTGAGTTCATTTCTAGTCTGAGCTGCACCAAAGTGACATCACGGTGACATCATAACACCCCCCAAAATATTAAAATGTGTCAGTTAGCTTTTTTCTTTGTCTTTCTGACTTGCTGTGGTTCAAAATGACAAAAAAGAATCTTAAATTTTGATAAAAATTTGACTTTTTTGAATGGGGTTTGGTGGAGAGCTGTCCTTGTTCTGTTGCAGTTGACCTGTAGTGTTCACACAAAAGGTCAGTCAATAAATCATTTTAACATTACCCCCCCCCCCCCCCCCCAAAAAAAAAAAAAATATTGAGTTGATTTTTGTTTGTTTTCTAAATTGCTGTGGTTCAACATGAGAAAAAAACCTGAAAATTAACTTTAAATTTGACTTTCTTTGAATGAGGTTTGGTGGAAAACTTTTCTTGCCCCATTGCAGTTGAGCTGTAGTAGAAATTAGCTCAGTCAGTTAATTTTTTGTCAAACATTTTCATTTTTCACACAAAGGAAATTGAAAATTGACATGACTGAAGTTGGAATTTGGCTTTTTTTTAAATGGGATTTGGTGGAGAACTTTCCTGTAGTGTTCACACAACAGAAAGTCAAAAATCATCCGTTGGAAATTCATTATTGAGTTTATTTCCAGTCTGAGCTGCACTGAAGTGACATCACAGTGATGTCAGTCAGCTTTTTTCTGTCTGTCTTACTTGCTGTGGTTAAAGATGAGAAGAAATCTGGGATTAACTTTAAATTTGACTTTTTTAAATGGGGTTTGGTGGGGAGTGTCCTTGTTCTGTTTCAGTTGCAGTTGTTCACACAACAGAAAGTCAATAAATCAGATCACCCAAAAAGAGATTTTCTGACTCCTAACAGAAATTCTATAAATCACTTCAGCGTCAACAAAAAAATCTTAATGTTAGGTAAAAATGTGACTTTTTTGAATGGGGTTTGGTTGAAAACTTTTTTGCTCTGCTGCAGCTGACCTGTAGTGTTCAGAGAGCAGAAAGTAGCTCAGTCAGTTAATTCTTTCTCGGGCAGTTTTGTTGTCTGTGTCTCTGTTTCCAGCTGACTGATGGTGATGAAACTTTTTGACCTGCTGTGGGTCTGTTGAAAATTAATATGGCTGAAGTTAAAATTTTATTTTTTAAAATGGGATTTTGTTGAAAACTTTCTTGCACCGTGGCAGTTGAGCTGTAGTGTTTAAGTGAAATGGTCAGTTCACTCCACATCCAAAACTACATATTTTGATTCATTTGTCCATTAAAATACTTTGCAGACTTTTTGAGAAATCAGTCGTAGATAAATAGCACTACAAGTGTGAGGAAAATTACGTATTTTTGATTTTGGGAAGAACTGTACCTTAAGAATTACACTTTTTAAAATGGGATTTGGTCGAAAACTTTTCCTGTAATTAATTAATATGTTCATAGAACAGAAATTTATTCAGTCAGAGTTAATTCTGTCTCTGGTGTCTGTGTCTCTGTTTCCAGCCGACTGACAGTGAAGAATAAACATTTTCTTGCTGCAGGTAATGATTAACTGTCAGTATTCTCAAGAATTCAACATTATTTCACAGTTTTATCACACAAAAGCTCCTGCTTTCTGATTGGATGCATGGACAGCTGTTAAGATAATTGATGTGAAAAGTTTGAAAAACACTTAACTGTTGATTCTACGGTGTCCATTCAGTCTTATGTCTGCCTGTTGAGGATGGCATTAGAGCAATTAGCTTAGCTCAACATAAAGACCACAGCCATGTAACCCAAACTTCCTGTCTTTCCTGTTTGGTAACCATGGTGATTACCATTGGAGGGTTAAAATCAGAAATAAACTCTCCAGACTTTAACTGTCAAACTGTCCAACTTTCACTTTTCTACCTGCAGTGGTAATGTACTAACTGGCTAACAGTAGCTAACAATCGTGTTAGCTAATATTAACTAATGGTAGTCTTAACTATCAGTGGCTATTCCCAGTGTTAGCTAACAGTAGCTAACCTTTGGGTTAAGTAACAGTAGCTAGCTGTAGTGTTAGCATAGCAACAGTGTTTGAGCTGAAATTCAGCTCTGATGATGTTTTGTTATGACTTTATGTGACTTATTTGATCACAGTAATCTGATTACATTCCTGTTGATTATTGATCAGATGTTCAGATTATTCAGTTCATGTTCAGCTGTTTGAAGCAGGAACAAAATGAGTCCAACATGAATCAGATCTTTGTCTTCACAAAGCTCTGATTGGCTGAAAACTCAAAAATCTATTGGACTTTTCTGTTGTTTCACCTTTTTATTTTTACAGTGTTAAGTGATTCTCATGTTCTCCAACTGAGAAAGTCTTCATGAAAGAGAGAGAATTTAATAGTTACACTCCAGACTTTTTCCTTCTTTAGCCACAAATGTCTGTTTTGATGTAATGGTTGCAGACCTTGGTCGTAGAATTAAGTCTCACCAAAAAACTGGAGTAAGAATGGATGAATGTCAGTGGTTCAGGGTCATCACAGGTAGATGAGCTAACAGTTAGCAGCAGTTAGCGCTTACTTTAGCAACAAGTGAAGCTGTGTCCATCAGGAAGACTCAGAGGTTTGAAGCAGAGCAGCCAGAGGACATCAGAGGGAAAACAAGAAAACAATTTCTATAATTTTCATAAAATCTGATCCAGTTTCAGTTTTCACAGAGTTGGTGGCGTGTCAGTGTAACATCAATGTGTTTTTGAAGCTGTATTATGATTATTTTAAGGTGAAATAGTTACATAATGTTGCTCATGAATGTCAGACTCCTCCCTTTATTGAAGCTGCATGTTGTCACCAAACATTTACCTAAAAAATCTAAACTGCTCTCTGTTTCATAATGGCAGCTCCAGAAAGACGCTCTCTGCAGGACTGACGCCTTAAACCTGATCTTAAACTCCTGCTGTTGATGTTTGAGATGTTTGGAACATTTGTTGCTCTCTGTAGGAATATTTGTGTAATATTTGTGTAATATTTGTGTAATGTTTGTGTAATATTTGTTGCGATGTGTTGGATGGACGACTGTTGGGATGATGTGGACTGAAGTCCTGATACACACAGAATGTAAAGTAGCTGCTCTCTGTGTCTCTGTTCCTGCTTCAGTAAATCTGAGCCTGCAGTCGGCCTGTCAGACTCCCTGTGACCACTGAGAGAGAGGGTGTGTGTGTGTGTGTGTGTGTGTGTGTGTGTGTGTGTGTGTGTGTGTGTGTGTGTGTGTGTGTGTGTGTGTGTGTGTCTCTGTGTGTGTAAACTCTTACACAAGCCTCCTTTTCAATCATTCACTCTGTTTTCTTTTTCTAATCAGGTTCCCTCCGTCCACACTTCTATACCTCCTTCCCTGCTTTTGTGCAACTTTATTTCCTTCTCTACCTCCTTCTGTCCTTCTGTACAACCTTGTTTCCTCCCATACCTCCTTCTCTCCTTAAATACATCCTTATTTCCTCCCATACCTTCTTTTCTCCTTAAATAGATCTTTATTTCCTTCCATACCTCCTTCTCTCCTTCTACACATCCTTATTTCATTTTTTTTTATCTCTTTCCAGCCTCTCAGATCAATTCCTCTCCTTCACCTCCTCCTCTCCCTCCACATGAACTCTCTGTCCATCTCTCCTCTTCTCTTCCTCTTCCTTCTTCTCCTCCGTCATCATAGCAAACACAGATGGTACAGTATACATTCTGTCTCAGTTTTACGTCTCCGTCCTCGCCGTCCTCACAGAGAGTCAGTGGACTAATAGAGTTGCTGTATTTAATAATGCAGGAGCAGTTTATATTAGACCTCCACTCACCTCCATCACTCTCCTCCTCCTCCTCCTCCTCCTCCTCCTCCTCCTCTTCCTCCTCCTCCTCCTCCTCCTCCTCCTCCTCCTCCTCCTCCTCTTCCTCAGCTGTCTGTTTACTTCCTTGATCTGTGGTTAAATTAAAACACAAACTGTTTCTTCAGCATTAAGCTAAACTTGTGCTCATGTTGTTATAAACATTCATATGGTTGTTATATGTGTTCATATGAATGTTTGAAGAGGTGGAGTGTGCTGTACAGAGTTTAGGTTTAGGATGACTCTGCATTAGCCACATTAGCGCCATCATGAGGCTGTAATGTTCATGACGCAGCAGGAAACTAAACTTGGTAAATAACATATTCATATAGAAAATGATTATTTCTCCTCTTCGTCACATTAAATCAGATGTTATTTTGCTTTTATCAACCAAAATTATGTTTTATGACAGAATCCTACAGACAGGAGACAAATTAAAGGAAAATACAACAAATGTTCATGTTTCTAAATGCATCACCTTTCTGTAAGGACACCTGACTTCCTGTTAGAGTTGTGAAGTTTGTACATTTTCCTGAACTGATAACAATTGATTATTTGATCAGTCATTAATAATTAATAAGGTATAAAACGCATATTTTTTCATTTTTGTCTTATTTTAAGTTTATTTATCCAATAAATGGCTCCACCAGACAAAACTATTTCATATTTCTAGACTATTTGATAATTAATCGATTAATGATCAGTCATTAACTTCCTGTACAGTCTGGCTCAGCAAATATCTGACTTATTTCTTTAACTAAAAAGTGAACTAATTCAGTCAGACAGTGTTTTATTACAGAAGTAATCTGATTACAGTTTCAAGCACTTTTCCAACCTTAAAAAACATTATTAACAATTTACAGTTTGTTGTCAGTTAAAAACTGAAGGTTTGTCACACAACTCTGTGATGATCAATCGTTATTGATCTTTTGATCAGAACAGAAAGATAAAGCTTCTAACAATGGAAACAAATTCATTAATGTTTATTTTGGACAATAAAGATTTAGAATGAATCAGTTTTTCTTGTTGTGTGTGTGTGTGTGTGTGTGTGTGTGTGTGTGTGTGTGTGTGTGTGTGTGTGTGTGTGTGTGTGTGTGTGCGCAGTATAACTGTGTTATTTATGACCTGTGGGAGTTCAGTTTTCACAGAGTCATCGTACAGGCAGGCTTTTAACGCCTCCTCCTCCTCCTCCTCCTCCTCCTCCTCCTCCTGAGAGACGCCTCTCCTCCTCTTCTCTCCTCTTCTTCTTTATTCCCCTTTGCTCCTCCTCCTCCTCCTCCTCGTCTGTATTTGTGATTAACCTCTAAAGTCAAACTGGAGTGTTAATGGTTAAAGAGGAGTTAAATATTCAACCTCACACTTCAGTTCCATGAAGAACGTGGAGAGACTTTAACACAGCTCAGATCTGTTCTGCAGAGTGGAGCTTCGGTTCTTTTGTACACTTCACAGTTCTGGACAAAAAAAGACATTTGAGGACTTTAAGCAACATTTTTCATAATTTTCTGACATTTTATGGACCAAACAACAAATTGATTAGTGGAAAGATTATTGCCAGATTGATCACTGGTTGAAAAATATGTCCAAACATGAAAACAGGTGAAGTGTACAGGCATACTTTTTTATTTTCACTGTTAAAAAAAAAAAAAAAAAAGTATTAAAATGTTGAAGTGATATTTATTGAAGTCTGAACTAAACAAATATTTTTAGGCCAGGTCGTCTCTGCAGCTCTACAGTGTTTCATCATAATGCTGTTTTCTTTTCTGCAGTTTGGATATTGCACTCAGCCATGTTGGGATTTTATTGCGATTAATTGTGCAGAACTACTGTGCAGTGAGAAAAAACAAAAGCAGAAGTTAAATGAATCTGGTTCTGTGAGAACTGGACGTCAGGGTTTAACAGTCCGTTTTAATGTCTGTCAACAGAAATATGTGAGCTATGATTGAAGTTATTGCAGCAGCCTCGGGGTCAAACTTCAGTACGACCTGAAGTCCGACACACATTTTCTCCTCCGATTCTCAGGAGGAGGAAAATCAGCCTGAAGCTTCCTGCAGGAGAATTTTCCCCCAGAACACAAACAGGCTTTATTCTCATATCAGAAACATCATTTAATATTTATTTTATACATATATATTTGTAGTTTATGATGTTTTATAGCTGCTTTACCTCTCAGTCTGTGTGTGCTGTAAATGTGTGATTTACTGCTGCAGCACTTTAATAAATAGGTTTTTTATTGCTGTGAACCTCTGACATCACACCTCCGTCTGTCTCGCTCACACACACACACACACACACACACACACACACACACACACACACACGGTTACTAAGGTTAATAGAGTATTCAGATGTAAATCTCTTCCTCTTCGCCTCAGTAACGTCTTAATGTTCCTCCTGTTATCACAGAGCGTTGAGTGCAATATATGTTAACAGACTGTCTCTGTTTTCTGTCTGTCTGTGTGTCTGTCTGTCTGTCTGTCTGTCTGTGTCTGTCTGTCTGCAGGATTGATAAGTCCACCGTCAGCGCCCTGAGAGCTCGGTGAGTAACAGCACTGACTGAATGTTCCTCCAAACCCTGAATCACATCAAACATGTGTCTGTTTTGTTGCATGAAATATATTTGCCTAAACTCGTCTGCTGGCAGTAAGACAGGAGTCAGTCACCTGCCATTAGCAGGTTTAGTCACAGTTCTCACAGACAGGATTTTACAACTCCAGAAATTTTTCATTCAGCAACAGTTTGACCCTCTCTGTTAATCCAACAAGGATCATGAGGTGAACAGCAGGAATACGCTGGTAAAGATAAACCTTAACTCTCACCTGAAGCTGCAGGATCAAGGTGTGATGATGAGGAGCAAAAGAAGCTGCTGGAGATTTTAATAAGAATTCAGGCCTCAGATTTGAACTGAAGAATCTGTCAGTTAAAAGAATCTGTGTGTTAAAGTGTGATCGAGAAGAAAAGCTGCTCTGACTGAACCGAGTGACTTCAGAGAAACGGCTGAGAGGCAGGTCAAAAGTTCAACTTCAGGCTGATATAGAACATATATAACATATATATCAGTGGATATATCCTCATAAATCTACACACACACACACGTGACTGATGTGTGTGTGTGTGTGTGTGTGTGTGTGTGTGTGTGTGTGTGTGTGTGCCTGAGGGAAGGTGACCCGTCTCTCTGACAGAATATTCTGCTCTTTTCCCTGCAGCGTTTTTTCTTCTGATTCACACTTTATCATCTGTCCATCAAATCTGTCCATACATCCTCCATGTCTCTGTCTCAGCTGTGTGTGCGTCACACCTCAGGTTTGTGTGCAGCACAAATAAGGAAAATAGTGTGAAACTATTCTGCATTTTCCAACATCAAACTGCTCTTCTGTCCGTCAGTGCTGTCTGACCTCCTGTCTGTGGCTCACAGCTCATTGGTTCCTACTGAAGGTGTGAATCTTTGAAAACTCCTCACAGATATATAGTTTCATTTTTAAAGAAGTTTCAGTAAACTCCTAAAACAAACTGCAGGAAATGATGCATTTCGTTGGGAACTATTTTCAGCGGCATTAAATTGAACTTAATTTTATTTATGTATGTATCTATTGTCTATTTATTTATACATTTAGTCTGTTTGTTGTTAGATGGAATATTACTTTATTTTATTTATTATTATCTTATTTATTTGTATTTTATGGATTGTTTTCCTCTTAACAAGTTACCGTTTATTTACATTTTATCCTCTGTTTAGAGTTTTTAATTAATTGATTGATTTTAATTTATTTCCCTTTTTAGTTTTATCCTGCATCTGGTATTTCCTCAGTTCACTTCCTGTTCCTGTTTCTAATCATCACTGAGATTTTAGTTCTTTAGTTCTTTATTTCATTACAAAGTGAATGTGAGAAGTGCTATATGAATAAAGTCTGGTAGATTGATTAATTGATTGATTGATTGAGTAAACAGCTAAAGTTAGCTTAGTAAGAGAGCTGATGCCTTGAGTTATGGCCACAAATGAGTTCAGTGGGGTCACAATGACCTTTGACCTCCAAAATCTAATCAGTTCATCCTTGAGTCTGAGGGGACATTTGTGCCAAATTTGAGGAAATTCTGTCACAACAGGATGGAAAACTGCCAGTGCAGAGGAATATAAAACAGTCAATGAAATGAATAAATATTAATAAAATGAATAATATTATGAGTTTGTCATAATAGTGTACAGTGGGTCCCTTTGAAACTGCATTACACCACAGACAGAAACAAACTCATCTAAAAGAGTCATTCACCTGTTTTTATCAGATTTATCTGAATCCTGCATATATGGACTTATTCTGCTGTAAATTATTATTATTATTGTTGTTATTTTTGTTGGTTATGTAAGATTATAACTGACCTTCAGTTTAGTGGTGAAACGTGTGTCAGCTGTTCACCAACTGGAAAGCTTGTCTAGTTTGTTTAATGTAACTTGTTTGATGGAATCCTTCATCTATTGTGGGACGCTGTAGGATTGTGTCTTGTGACATTCACATGAGCAGCTGATAGGCTCAGAAATGAGCCTCATTTGTATAATTACCCATGATGCATTGCTGAGAGCTTAAGTTTGCTATTTTAAGATGCAAATCGTTCCCGTTACAAATAGAAAAGCAAACGTGGTGTTGTGGGATGTGGATGAGTGATGTGAGTCTGATACTGATTGGACTGGGTTCTGTCTCTAGACTTGGTTCCACCTCTGATGTACTGTAAGAACATCACCTGACTTCCTCTTTTACTCCTGATGGACAAGAGTCATAATTACTCTGGCTGCTAGAGGGCGCTGTGACTGTCAGTTGACTGTCAACAGATTGTGTTTTATTTGCTGAAACGTGATGCTGTTATTTTTTTAGAGGACGACTGATTGACTTCAGTTTCAGGAGAAATAAAATCAGACTGTGGCTGCAGCAGAATCTTCTTCTTCTCTCTGCTCTGGTTTTCCTGTTTTCTTCTCTTTCTCTTTTTTCTTTTCCTCTCAGTATTCCCGCTTTCCTCCATCTGCCTCTCCCTCTCCCTCTCTCTCTCTCCCTCTCTCTCTCTCTCTCCTTCTCTCACGCTCTTTAATCCTGCTGGTCCACGGCATTATGAGCGAGAGACAGAGAGACAGAATGAGGGAGAGGGAGAGAGAGAGGAGTGCTGTGTGTTGGATTGAGCGAGATGCTCAGTAACCGACGGCAACGCAACAATGCCGCACGACCACTGGTGAGTCTGGCATCTCCTCTCATCCTCCATCTGTGTGTGTGTGTGCGTGTGTGTTTGTGTGTGTGTGTGTGTGTGTGTGTGTGTGTGTGTGTGTGTGTGTGTGTGTGCGTGCGTCCTGTGTTTTTTTAAAATTTTATTTTATTGATATTATTTGTGCTGCGTTTATGTGATGTTACATGCAAACCCACGATGATGCGTTCAGGTGTTAAATGACATGTTTAATCATCAGGTTGTTTACACGTGTTTATGTGTGTAAATGCTGCAGTGAACAACACAAACAGCATCCTGTTAAACAGTCTGAACTCTGAAGAGAGTTTCACCAAATCTGACTCTGATCAGGCAGAAAATAAAACATCTGCACAGCGACATCGTGACATCTGGAGGACAAATGCAGAGGAATGAAGGATGAAAGAAATCAAATAACATTTTGACTGAAAAAAACAGAACAGTTCCCTGAATCAGTTCTTAATGTTTCATTATTTCAACTTTTTCAGTATTTTCCTTACATTCAACACTAATGTCACTGGTGGTAATGAATTTTCTGACCTTGGAAAGCACTTTGAGCTTATAGCTTGAAAAGTTCTCTATAAATCAAATTATGTTAATTCATTTTATGGCTGCCCTTTAAAAGGTGAAGATTTGTATCACCAGTCAGAGACCCGTCAGTCGACTGAGAGTCCTCCTGTCATGCTGTCTTTTTTTTTTTTCCTTTGTCAGTCAGTGTGCATCACAGGATAAAACAGATAGAAGCTACAAAAACACTACAAAAATATATTTTTATATCATCTGGGTCACTTATTAAAAAATCTTCTGGTGACCAACATGTTGTTTCTGTTTACTGATGAGAGAAGATAAACGAGTGGTCGGTAAACAAGTTTCAGTTCTTGTTTTTTATCTGCATCATTGTCCACAGATCAATGCAACATCATGACAGACTGTAAACTTTACAAACCGAGTCTCTAAATCACCACAAACCACAAAACTAACAGTGATGGAAGCAGAGAAGAGTGATAGAAACAGAGCGCAGGACAGCTGATGCGCCGTCAGACGCTTCACCAGAGCGCACCGCGGAGCGCAGGTCAGCTGACCACTGTTTCTGTCTCTGACAGACTGAGATTGTTCTTGTTAGTGTCTGACAACATTATGGAAAGGATCACTACAGTCAGAGAGATTTTTTTTTAAACAGGAAGAGACGTTTGGTTTAAGCAGAAACAGCTGATTTATTGATCTCAGCAAACTCACCAGAATCCTTCATCATCATCGTCATCAGCTTCATTCAAACTTTACAGAAACTTCAGACAACTCAACAGAAACATCTTGGTTCATCTTTCCACTGTCCAACAATCACCAACTCTGGTTTGGTCTAAATGAATCCTCAATTCACGGAGTAAAGGAGCGCAGAGCGAGCAGTGCAGAGCGAGCAGCGCAGAGCGAGCAGCGCAGAGCGAGCAGCGTGCAGCGCAGAGCGAGCAGCGCAGAGCGAGCAGCGCAGAGCGTGCAGCGCAGAGCGAGCAGCGCAGAGCGTGCAGCGCAGAGCGAGCAGCGCAGAGCGTGCAGAGCGAGCAGCGTAGAGCGTGCAGCGCAAATCGCGCAGCGTGCGGCGCAGAGCGAGCAGCGCAGAGCGTGCAGCGCAGAGCGTGCAGCGCAGAGCGTGCAGCGCAGAGCGAGCAGCGCAGAGGCACACTTTTTAAGTTCTCTGACTTTAAGAAACCCTGATGTTTTTGATGACCTGGTCGCTCAGTTAGTGTACTGAGGCTCAGAGTCCTCTGCAGCAGTCGTGGGTTCGACTCCCACGTGCAGCCCTTTGCTGCGTTCTCTCTCCCCCTCTCCTGTCCTCACCTCACCTGTCTTATACAAATAAAAGCATGAAAAAGCCCCAAGAAATATATATATTTTTAAATCTGATGTTTTCACATCACAGATGATGAAGACAGGTATTCAAACACTCATGTAGGCTGATAGAGGAGTTTAGTTTGGTGCACTGGATTGGAAAAAGAAAGGACGAATCATTGAATATTTGTTTTGAACAGTAAAATCTGATTCAGCCCTACTTAATTTTTAATTTTTGTTTTTTTCAAAATCATTCAGCTAGGGCTGTATGATTTTGAAAAAATATCTAATTGCGGTTATTGTTGACTGATACTGCAATTGCGATATGATTTTCGGTACCACAAGGAATTATAATCTTTATTTTTATTTTCATTGAAAACATTTAAATAATTATGCTGTGATTTTTCTTTTTTTGATTCTACCAAACAGCAGGAATATATGATATTTAATATGTAGGCCAAGACATCTATGCAGCATGATGATATTTTGTTTAAAATGGTATTTGGACACACATTTCATCTTTAACAAATGATATTGAATTGAAGATCATAATCTGCCATATTGCAGTTTCAGTTAAATAGATCGATAGACACATTTCTGCATAAAATCCCCAACAAAAAGCTGTTTTGTTTTGTTTCTGCATGTGCACACATTCGTCAGAACACATTTCTCCAAAATGCATTAATCCTGGTGTTGGTGTGTGTGTGTGTGTGTGTGTGTGTGTGTGTGTGTGTGTGTGTGTGTGTGTGTGTGTGTGTGTGTGTGTGTGTGTGTGTGTGTGCAGCTAAAGGGCAGACAGTCCGTCTGTCTAGAAACAGAAGCCGGCAGCGTCTCCTCTCTCCCTGCTGCTGCTGCTGCTGTTGTTGTTGCTGTTTATGATGTTGTTGTTGCCACTTTGTCTT
>NC_139327.1:40717500-40725000 GCF_056507025.1 Lutjanus erythropterus
TCTCTCTCTGTCTCTCTCTCTCTCTCTCTCTCTCTCTCTGTCTCTCTCTCTCTCTCTCTCTCTCTCTCTCTCTCTCTGTCTCTCTCTCTCTCTCTCTCTCTCTCTCTCTCTCCTGTTTTTCTGTTTTCTTTCACAGGTTTTTATGCAACGTCCAACACTTTGTGTCACTCTCATGTGCACACACACACACACACACACACACACACACACACACACACACACACACACAGTTACACAGGGTCACCCCCGGAGCAGTTCCAGTTTTATCTCTTTTCAGTGGAAATGTCAGTTTGGTGAAATTAATTTGGATTCATAAAAGGACACACAGGAGGAAGGGTGAGGATGAGGAGCAGCATCAGAGGGACGAAGGACGAAGGACATTAAAAGAGGATCTTTTACCATCTTAATAATATTTTCAGACACTAGTTGTTTCTTCGCTGTTCACTTTGTTCATTGGATGCACCTGCAGGATTTATGACATCACAACTAATTTGGAGCCAATCAGGCTCCGGTATGTGACTGAGGATGGACTTTACACTGTTCAACTTCAGAAACAAACAATATTTGAAGGATTCATTCACAAAAACTGTGTTTTATTTATTTTCCGAAATCATGTTTTTAATTTTTTTGTTTGTTTTTTTCCAAAGTTCCAAAGTGTTTTTTTTATCCTTGTTTTTGTAAATATAGTCTTCATTTACATTTTCAGATTTTTATATGAAGGAAAAGGAATGAGGTAATTGGACTTAGAGTTTTTACTGGTACTTTAACGTTTGGCCTCTATTTAAACTGAATATCTTTGAGTTGTGGACAAAACGAGACATTTGAGGACATCGTCTTGGACTTTGATCAACATTTTCAGACGTTTTATGAACCAAACATCTAACTGATTATTGGAAAAAAAGATTGTGACAGGATTAATTGTTCACCATTTTCTGACATTTTATTGACAAAAAAATAGTTGATCAATTGAAAAATATCTGTTAAAGGAAAGACGTGAGAAATAGGTCCAAAAATAGTTTGTACGTCCGTGCAGTCCACACGTTTGGACCTTTGAGGACGTTGTCTTGGACTTTGATCAATATTTTATGACATTTTGGACCAAATAACTAATTGTTTAATAGTGAAAATAATCATTAGTTGCAGCACTAAAAACACGAAGACGAAACAATTTCACCATATTTTATATCGAGGTAATCCAAGATAATTACTGAAGTTACATTACTTTAATATTGTGATACTTGGATTATACTACTGACTACATTTGTTAACAGGTAATTAGTAACTGTAATCCTAACAAAGTCATAAATATTCAAGTCTAAATCAAAGTATGACTCATCAGTATTGAAGCACAAGTCATTAAACAAGTCCGAGTCACTGATGTTCATCGAGTCATCGTCATCAGTGTGGCTCCATAACATTCAGGCATGACTCATCAATGTCTAGGTTCGCGTCAAATCATGAGTCATCAATATTTAAGTCCCAAGTCTGAGTCTAAACCGACGACTCGACCTGTTTGGCTGCTGACTGCTCCTCCAAAAGTTTAATCCAGGTCGATTTCTTCTTCTTTTTGGACACCTGGAGAAACCATGGCAACCGCCTCGCCTGAGGGCAAAGGAAATGAGCGGTCTCCTGGCTGGATGGTGCAGTTGATTACTCTGTGTGTGTGTGTGTGTGTGTGTGTGTGTGTGTGTGTGTGTGTGTGTGTGTGTGTGTGTGTTGAACATGAAGTCATCTCCAGCTGAATGTGTGGAGCCTCCTGACAGATTGGAGCTCTATGTTTAGAGACGGACTCATCGCTCCTCAGTGACAAATATTATGATGATGTGTGGTGCTCAGATAAATCAGGACACACACAAATATACACACACACACACACACACACACACACACGGCTTGTTAAAGGGATAGTTTGGATTATTTGACGTGGGGTTATTTGAGGTATTTGAACATTTTCCCCTCTTGATGTCGGACAGACTTGTGACAGGAAACCACCGTTACATGTGACAGTTATCGCTCTCTGTGAACCAACCAAACTCCATTCACAAAGTCACTCATTTTATGTCACAGTCTGCTGCTGTTAGTTTGCTTGTTTGTGTTAGTTTGGATTCAGAGAAGTGGAACCACTGTCTCTGTTCTGATCCACTGTGAACCCAAGT
Source organism: Lutjanus erythropterus (assembly GCF_056507025.1). NCBI lineage: Eukaryota > Metazoa > Chordata > Actinopteri > Lutjaniformes > Lutjanidae > Lutjanus > Lutjanus erythropterus. The sequence goes on from NC_139327.1 coordinate 40,719,657, forward strand.
TAGTCAGCAGTACTCAAAAAAATCAAGGCAGTCAGCTGCCACAGTGATGATTAGTCAGATACATGACATATTTGACTAATCTTGACATACTAGGTGGTCAGACTATTTATCAGTATTTTATTTATGCATAATGCCAGTTAACTGTTACGAAGCTTCCTGCCTGTAGTCGGGGCTGTGGCGCCGTCACACGGCGGCCCCTCTCACCCAGCAGACGCGCCCTGAGGGTCCAGTCAGCCCTGGATGTTTTTATTAGCAACGAGGGACAGATGACAGCTCGTAAAACCAGCGTGGTTTGGCAGTGTTCTGATAAAGAAAAGGGGAATAAAGTTGAATGTAGTCATTGAATTATTGTCAAGTTTAACAGGTGGAGGTGAGCTTTGAATAACTGATGATTGAGTCTTTTTTTTATTTTCAGCAAACAGGAGCTCCTGACCATCTCTAATGTTCCCGTCACAGACTGCCCCCCCTCTCCCCCCCGCACCGCACCCCCCACCATGAAGGTAACACACACACACACACACACACACACACACACACACGTCAGTCCATCTTTACTTTTGTGGACCATCATTGACTCTGTAGGGGCCTTTAATTTGAACCAGGCCTTTATTTCTAATTTTGCCTGATTCAAACGTATATTTGATGAGTTTTGTTCCTGTTAACGTCCACAACATAATGAGGCGAATCCCTTCATTTAGATATATTTTTAAAATGTCATAAAAGTGCCAAATATTCTGCATACTACTGTAGTTCCCCTAAGACTGCTGTTTATTTGTTGTTTTGGCTTTTTTGTGAAAATGTTATGGAATAACTTCTGTATTTTTATCAACAGTCAGAATTATGATGATAACAAAAATGTATATAAGATTGTTAATCTTATTTTTTGTTTGTTTACTAGTTCATGTGCACATATATAAACATATAGTTTTTAAACTTTATACTCACAGTGAATCATGGTACATAACAATACCACATGTGCAAGTAATACAAACATGGATATCCATATACTTTAATATAAACTGGCGTGATAGAGACGCACACCTGCACATACATACACAAGACCTAAATCCAGATACTTATATACACTGAATACACACATACTTACACATGTACTCATGTACACACACACATACACACATGTATATGTCAAAACTATAACTGTATTCAGCCGTGTCATGTCACTCCGCTTTTATGTGAACACCAGCTTTTATTGGAGAATTTATGGTCATTTGTAACTTTAATCCTAAAACTAAGTGTTCGACACTAAGAACAAAAACACGGACACACATCTGTCTGTCTCTCTGTTTGTCTCCAGTCGGCTCATTTCTTTGACATGATGGACAAGATGGAGGTAAGATTTTAATTTAATCTGTTCCTTCCTGCTTTGAAAGCTGCAGAGATAACGTGTGTGTGTGTGTGTGTGTGTGTGTGTGTGTGTGTGTGTGTGTGTGTGTGTGTGTGTGTGTGTGTGTGCGTGTGTGTGTGTGTGTGTGAATAAATAAAGGAAGACGTTATTTTGTCTTGCCAGGCAACAAAATGGATTCTTTCTTTTCTCATGAGCTGATTATTTAAGATAACTTTAAGATCAGTGCATCGACACGAAAAAGAACATTTGGCTCAAATCATTTTCACACAGAGACGAGACAGAGGCCGTTTCTCTGCAGCTGAAGTTAAGAAGTTTGAGAAAACGGTCTCATATTAGTCTCTGTTATGTCCAGGAGACGAAGACAAAGACGAGATTCAGGACAGGAACATGATTTGGATTAAAATGAGTACATTATGTTTCATAAGTGACATCACTTAGGAAACGGAACTTAAGAAAAGTAGAACTTTAAAATAAGTCTACATTGGAAATGTAGTTCAGTAGCAGTCAAACGTATCCGGGTGAAAAAAATCATCAACTTCATTTCCCAAGAGTCTGCTTAGTTTTGTTCAGGAGTTGAATGATTTTCTTATTTTTATGTTTGAAGATAATAAATCGATCAAACATGGATCACTTGAAATTACAATCAATAAATGAAATAATGAAAACAGCTGAACCTTTTTCTTCCTTGTTGTTCCAACTTCCAAACAAGGTGATAAAATATTTTCCTGCCGACCCCTTACAACCCACTCAAGGGCCGCTGTTGGTCCGTGGACCCCAGTTTGAAAACCACAGCAGAATACACTTCAAAAAGTGTTTATGAGGTAATTATTGCAAAAAGTTCAGTCAGCCTCTGTTAAATATATATTTTTTTGATTACATAATTTATTTAGAAATAATTTACTGAGGGGAAGAACTTCACAGACGCCCTCAAGGTTTTCTAACAAAATTTAATGTTTTTATCATTCGACAAACAACAGAAGCTGAATTTATTCAATATTCATATCACTTCAAGCAGAATAAAATGATGCTGGTGAAACAGTGACGACAGTTCTCATGTATTTATAGGGAACAAATAACAGCAAAGAGCTCAGCATCACACAAAATATGTTTATTTTTAAAAGTTTAAATGTTTCTAAAAACTTTTGGACACAGTTTAAAACTTTTCTGTCTTATCCTGGCGCAACCTTCTCTGATGAGTCAGATTTTTATGTAGATATTTTTCTTTTCAAGTTAAGTGCACTGTATTTTATTTTGACTCAGTCCCACACACACCATCCTGCTGCCACAGATACTGACCACAGCACCAAATGTAGATTCATCCGCCACTAAAAATAGTCCCACCAAACGCAGCGCTGCCTCCCGTCTGAGCGACGTGTGAAACTTCATGTCTGTGAGGAGTTTTTAAAGTGGAAACCAGCAGACGATGTTAACGCTGTCTTCTCTTCCTGACACGGATGCAGCAGGTGCCAGAAGCTGCTGAGATGAAGACGATCCCTCAGAGACAGAAGGCACGTCTGTCCATCTGTCCGTCCTCATATCCATCCACTCACACGTTTTATTGCTTCATTTCATCCACATGTTCGTGTTCACATCAACGTGTCTCTGTGATGTCAGACGGAAGGAGATTCAAAATGTTTGTGTGAGTTAACGGATAAGACGAGGTTCTGCAGGAACGTTCCACCGTGGTGAGGAGGTCAACTGAAGATCCACAGTTTGTGTGTCGAACACAAACCGCCGCATGTTTCTGTGTCTTGTGAATGAAACGGACAGTTGTTTCTGTTTGGGGACAAATAACTGATCAATGATTGATTCTGATTGATCAAACAAAAACTCATCCAGCATCTGAACCACCTGTCATGTTCAACATCATCACCTGTGTGTGTGTGTGTGTGTGTGTGTGTGTGTGTGTGTGTGTGTGTGTGTCAGGGGTCTCCAACCTGTGGCTCTGGGGCTTTTTTTTACATTTTAATTTCACAGGTCTACACTGTAAAAACAAAAAAGATGTTGAGCTCAACTCAACAAATTTTTCAATTTTGAAAAAGTTTTGCCAACCACTAATCACAGTTCATCTTTATAAATCAACCGTCTGAATCTGACTGCTGTAATTCATACTGTGACATCAGACCACTCGTTCATCTGTGACATTAGAAAAACTATAAAACCCCTGACAAACCAAACCTGCCGTTCTTCCTCAAAAATACCAAACTCAAAACGACCTCAGTTTAATGCTGAAATTAGTCATATTGATTGGAAAAATGAAGTGACTTTAGAAAACCAGAACAAATCCTGTCTCAGCTCTATGAAAGAGTCAACACATAAAAAAATGACTACTGCATACAAGGTACAGTCTCAGCAGAGTAAATCACCATGGGAGAATAAAACGCATTTTATTGAAATCAGAACTAAATGTACGCCTGAACTACGTGAGGCTAAAGCTGCTTATTTCCAAAAACAAATGACTCAAGCTGCTTCTAAACCTAAAACACTTCAAGTCATTACCGGGAAAATGAGGAAAAACAGAACGACAACATTCAAATCTGTCTACAGGAAACTCTTATCACTGAACCTGAAAAGACTTTTTGTTTCATCTGTTTGAGAATCAGCTTCAGATTTTGATGCTCCCTCTTGTCCCCCGTTGGTTTCTTCTCCTAACTTACATCACTTTTCATTTTCTGTGATTTCACAAGCAGAGCTGTTTGAGACCTTGAGTTCTTTGAAAAATTCACATGTCTGTGATATTTATGGTTTGAATATATACTTCTTAAAGATTCATGCTGACAGCTTCATGCCTCTTTCACTACATCTGATAAATCTCTGTATCAGGCTTTCTGTTTTCCTGAAAACAGCTCAAATCAGCCCCATTTTCACATCTGAAGATCCAACCTTAGTTTCAAATATCAGTTCTCCCAGTATTATCTGAATTATTGGAAAAAATCCTCTGTAATCAATTAAGCAACCATCTTGAAAGTAATAACCTGCTCAGTGGCTTCCAACATGGCTTCATTATTATTTTTCACTGAACAAATACGTACTTCACTCAACAAAGGTCACATCACTGGAGACGTTTTTATTGATTTTTGTAAAACCTTTGATGCAGTGAATCATCAGATTTTATTGCACAAACTCATTTCAACTTTCTTCTTCTGTGGTAATGATGCTCTCCTCATATTTATCAAACAGGTCTCAGGTGGTTAGAATTGGTCATCAAATAAATAAAAAAGAATTGGTCATGTAACATTTAGAAATTATCTAAACTAAATTTAAGTTTATTTCAAAACTTAAGAGTTGGGCTCAAAAATCTAATTCTAAAAATCTCTTTTTTTTTTTTTTACAGTGCAAAGTGATTCTAATATTCTCTAACTTTAAAAATATGTAGCCTAAACACTGAATTAAGAAAAGTTTTAATCATTTGTCAGCTAAAATGAGCCTGCGTCTGTGGCTCGGTGCCTTTCCCTCTAAATTTTGTCGTCTTCTTGAGTCTCCATCAAACAAATTTAAGTCTTCAGGGAAAAGAGAGACTTTAATTTTCTTTTTTTGGCCAACATGTCTCTTCTGACCGTAAAGGTTTCAGACCCCTGGTGTGTGTCGAGGTATAACTGTATATTTTGTCGTGTGTGTAACGACTCGGTTTCTCTTTCAGGACGACTACATCCCTTATCCGAGAATCGAGGAGGTGAGACCGAACATAAACATCAACATAAACATCTTAATGTCACTTCACACACTCCCATTACAGTGTGTGTGTGTGTGTGTGTGTGTGTGTGTGTGTGTGTGTGTGTGTGTGTGTGAGGTGTTGGAGAGAGGGCCGCCGTACCCTCAGGTCATCCTGCCTGAGTTCGGAGGTTACTGGATTGAGGATCCTGAGGCTCCTCCCAGCTCCCTGGAGATCAAAGGAGAAGAGGAGGAGGAGGAGGAGGAGGAGGGAGGAAGAAACGAAGAAGACAGACCCTCAGGGGATTATGGGTATCGGCTGGAGGA
>NC_139327.1:40730000-40807500 GCF_056507025.1 Lutjanus erythropterus
ACCAGGTAACTTTGAGCTGAATGTAGCACTAAAACATTAAGAAACACAGTGTTGTTGACCTGTTTCTGTTGTTTACATCAGTGAAACTGTGTGATCGACAGGTGTCCGTCACAGCACGAGAAGACGTTCCTCCGTTTGGCCCGCCCCTCCCGAATCCAGCTGTTTTTAGGAAGGTGAGAGGAAGAGGAGGTCTGACTCCGTTTGTAGAGTTTAATAAAAGAAAAGCAGGACTGTCTTTAAATCCCTCTGAGTCAACATGTGAATGATTTGTCTTCCATGTGTTCAGGGTCCAGAGTTCAGAGAGTTTCTGCTCACCAAACTCATTAACGCAGAGCTGGCCTGCTACAAGAGCGACCGCTTCGCCCGCCTGGAGGTGAAAACACCTGAGAACACACAGCTGTGCTCAGCAATGATAACACTTCTTTAAATTCTAGTCTGGAATACATGATAAACAAATGTCACAATCATTTCTAATAAACTACAAGATTCTATTATCATCCCTTAATCTTCACACATCCCTCATTATAGTAGTTGTATATAGTTGTCAAGGTCAAGTTTATTTATATAGCACATTTAAAACAACCGAGGTTTGCCAAAGTGCTGTACAATCTAGAAAGCACTAAAGTATTAAAATACAACTATAGAAATAGAAAGTATAATATTAGAATGCACAGTACACAAAAAATGTAACAATAGAAAAAAAAAAAAAGTGCACAATAAGAACAAAATTCAATAAAACAGTCCATAAATCGGCAATGTTCAGCTCAACATGAGTCAAAAGCCAACGAGAAGAGATCAGGTTAATCCATAACACATAGTACTTTATTACTTGATCATATTTTGTGTTCATCTGAATCAAAGTAACTAAAGTTGTACTTAAAAACTGTATTTAAGTAAATGTAATCAGTTGTGGTGTTCCACAGGGCGCAGTGTTCGCTCCCTTGTTGTTATCTACTTACATCACATGGTTCACACATGACACTGCTTCTGTGTGTGTGTGTGTGTGTGTGTGTGTGTGTGTGTGTGTGTGTGTAGGAGCGTACCCGGGCCGCCCTGCTGGATAGCCTCCATGATGAGCTGCAGAGACGCTCCCAGAGCATGCTGGGATTGACATCAGGTCTAGAGGAGGAGGGGCGAGCTGAGAATGGACACGCCCATGGAGGTCTGCTGGAGTCCATCAAGGTGTGTTTGTTTGAACTCCATCTCTGAGGAAGACATGTTCTCTGTGCTCTGCCTGCAGAAAGTTAAAGCTGCAGCAGGTAGAAAGCCTAAAAACAGTTGATTGTTTAGTCTCACCTGAGTTAGGTTTAGTTTTCTCCGTCCTGAGCCCCTCTTGCCAGACCAGATATCAGCTGTTTGTCATAAAGCAGATATCTGAAAGTACAAACACTGACAGAGGAGAGAAACTACATTTTGAAACATAAAGAAAATGCAGAAGTTCTGAAAGCTGAACATAAAGAGACTTTAAGAAACGTCTTTCTCTCTGCTCTCCTGCACACACACGAGTTCAGGGGACTCGTCACAGGCTAGATGTGACCACAGCCCGCTTCGAGACGAGTCAGACTCGCTTTGGCCCCACACCAGAGTAGGTTCAGCCTGGGGGCTGCTCATCGCTGCTCGGTGCAATAAAAGTGGTGATGGAAATGCAACTCAGCTACAACACAGTTTGACTCAGCATGTCCAAAAATGCCCAGTGTGTGTGTGTGTGTCAGTAGTGACAGTACTCAGCAGAGAAGTGGATTTACTCTCAATCTGTGACTTTCAAATACATTTCTCCTCTGGTCAGCAGTCAAAAGTTTGAAACATACACTTTGAGCTCCTGTCCTGCTAATAAAGGAGTCGGCGTTGGTGTTTCTTCTTCCAGAGGCTCCACTCTGCCACCGACCCTCTCCTGCAGAGCTCCCTGTCTCTGAGCAGCTGTCTGTCAGCTCTGTCTCAGCTCCGCCCAGTTCTCTCGGCCCTCAGCAGAAATTCTGCGATACACAAGAATGAACTGAAGGCGAAGTCGAAAGTAACTGAATGAGCTGACAAACTCCTGGGCTCTTTTTAAGATCCTGTGTCTGATTATTCAGTTTTATAGCGACCTTTCCTGTATGAGTTTCTGACATTGAGTCAGGGTCTTACCAGTCGCACCAGTAGAACAATAGGATTGCCAGGTCTGAGATGACCTGTGATTAGTTCTACCATCATGGGCCAGATTCTCTAAATGCTGAAGACACAGACATAGAGGAGGTGTAGAAATCTGGTTCTGTCTCAGACCTCTTGATTTACAATATGCCGAAAGGTTATTCTGAAATGATTTCTCACTGATACCAGAACAGTGTTACCTACCCGAGCTTTAAAGGAAAACATTATTTTTTTTTCTGTGCTGCTGCTGATGTTAAAGTTCATTTTGGACCTCATCAGACCGTTATTAGTCCGTTAGATAATTTATAAAGTAATGACTGTGATTACAGAAACATGTTACTGCCCAACTCTGTAAGCTTCCTTGTCTCTCTCTCCTCCCGTCAGAGGGCGATGCGAGGGCGGAGCGTCTCCATGGAGACCATGTCACGAGGCGGAGGAGGTCTGCCCACCAGTCTCAGTGGGGGGGGTCTGGCACACTTCAGTGCTGAGGTAAGCAGAGGTCAAAGGTCACTTCGTTGCAACAGTTTGATAGAAATAAAATTTACCGCAGTCCTGAGCGTCTGTTAACAGCTGTTGTGTTCTGTGTGTGTTTGATGTCAGTATAACGTCAAATCTCCTGTGAAGAGGCGTTCAGGACTTTTTCCTCGTCTGCTGAGCGTCGACAGTCAAACAGAGAGACACAACCAGAGAAGGTAAAACCACAGCGTCTCCTCTCTACACCTCCTGTTTCTACACAGGTTCAATAAACATGTAAGACATGGAGGAGTCAGACGGTGCAGATTTTACTCTTTTGATGGTTCTCTGCTAACAGTTTCCCTCTGCTTCCAGTCTTTATGCTAAGCTAGGCTAACAGTTTCCCTCTGCTTCCAGTCTTTGTGCTAAGCTAGGCTAACAGTTTCCCTCTGCTTCCAGTCTTTGTGCTAAGCTAGGCTAACAGTTTCCCTCTGCTTCCAGTCTTTGTGCTAAGCTAGGCTAACAGTTTCCCTCTGCTTCCAGTCTTTATGCTAAGCTAGGCTAACAGTTTCCCTCTGCTCCCAGTCTTTATGCTAAGCTAGGCTAACAGTTTCCCTCTGCTTCCAGTCTTTATGCTAAGCTAGGCTAACAGTTCTCTGATGTTTGTCAGTCTCCTCAGTGAACAGAGGAGCTTCGACAGCTGCCAACCAACACTGGAGGTGAGGCCAGAGCTGCCGTCCAATCCCAGCTCTCCAGAGGTGGGACAGCGGGACAGGTGCGTGTGTGTGGCTGTGCAGGTCGTCGTCCTACTTTGTTCTCTCTTTTTTTTTTTTTTCAGTTTTGTTTCTCTCTCAGCAGCTCCGTCAGAATCACATTTTACAACAAACTTGATGTTGTTTTTTCTCTGCAGGAAGAAGGAGAGCAGTAAAATCTCCAGGTCAACCTCCAGCACCTGCAGCTTCAGCATCCCTGCTGCTGACGACACACACCTGGTGAGCTGCACAGCACACACACACACACGCACGCACGCACACACACACACACACACTTTAACACAGGTTCTGTCCTCTGTGTGTGTGTCTGTAGCTCGCCCAGGCTGCAGCGGCTGAAGGTCAGAGTTCGAGTCCACTCCTCGTCTGTCGCAGCCCAACAGGTTCACTTCAACACACACACACGCACGCACGCACACACACGCACACACACACACACACACACACACACACACGCACACACACACACACACACACACAAACACTGCACTGACTTGTTTTAATAAAAAACACATAATGTTTAAAGCTTCAAATCACAGCAGCAAACAACGCCTCATGTTGTATGTTGCTATGGCAACACCAGTGGTAGAATGTAACTAAGTACATTTAACCTCCTCAGGTTGGATACCTGTTGTGTGTGGGTTTAGGTTATTGATTGATTATTGATGGATTAGTAAAGAACATGATTATATTTCATATCTTGTTTGTTTCATTTAATACATATATTTTTGTTCAGCTTTAGAAATAAATCAGGTATTAGTAAAATTATTAGTAATAAAATAGTATATAATAAATAAATAAAATACATTCATTATATTGTGAGCCAACTTTCTTCTGATTGGTCAACTTCTGCAGCACACAGGACTCTCTGATCACTGTACAAAAACACAACTTTGTGACTTAATTCACTGCTCTTGCTGAAACTGGATTATTATTTATAGAGAAAATAAATCAGCGAGTTTCCTGACGGACAGCTAACTGCTGCTAACTGTAGCTGCTGTTAGCTCAGATAGCTGTGCAGCTACAGGTCATATTAGCTGGCTCTGCTTGGAGCACTGGTGTTTACACCGCGAGCACAGGCTGCTTCCTCCATCGCCATGTTCATAAGTTTAGTAGCTCCGCCTCTTTTGCTACCTAGCCAAGATTGAGGACCGTTGAGGGTGAGTGTGTGTCCAGCGTTCCATGCTCAACTTTTGTGACCATTTTGAGTTCAATATCCAGGTACTCACAGTGCAGTCAGACAGGAAGTGTGAGTACAGAAGTATGTGAATTTTGTTGCTTCATGTCAGAATGAGAAGTTTTGTTTGTTTGTTTCTTCTTTCAGAGTTGAAGAATAAAAACTCTCCCAGATCAAACCTCAAGTTTCGCTTCGACAAGGTGAGTCACTCTGCTGCAGTAAGTCTGGACTGTTCACTGATATGAGATTATTGAGATGATATGACAGATTTTAGTGAAGGAAAATTCACTGATTACTGATGTGATGGCTGATACAGTTTTATCATGTTTGAGCAGGAATGAAAATTCACCTTTTTAATGTGGATTTTGCACCAATTTAATTATTTTAATTATTTAATTATTTTATTTAAAGGTATTTTCTGTTGTGTGCGTCTTCCTGTAGTTCAGTTATAAAATCAGCAGCATCACCTGCGCTGCACGCTGCGCGCTCTTTTACTCCGTGAATTAAGGATTTATTTGGACCGAACCAGAGTTGGTGATTGTTGGACAGTGGAAAGATGAACCAAGATGTTTCTGTTGAGTTGTCTGAAGTTTCTGTAAAGTTTGAATGAAGCTGACGATGATGCAGAAGGATTCTGGTGAGTTTGTTGAGATCAATAAATCAGCTGTTTCTGTTTAAACCAAACGTCTCTTCCTCTTTAAAAAAATCTCTCTGACTGTAGTGATCCTTTCCATAACAAGAACAATCTGAGCCTGTCAGACAGAAACAAGTGTCACTGTCCTGCGCTCCGCGGTGCGCTCTGGTGAAGCGTCTGACGGCGTGTCACTGTCCTGCACTCCGCGGTGCGCTCTGGTGAAGCGTCTGACGGCGCGTCAGCTGCGCTCTGTTTCTATCACTCTTCTCTGCTTCCATCACTGTTAGTTTTGTGGTTTGTGGTGATTTAGAGACCCGGTTTGTAAAGTTTACAGTCTGTCATGATGTTGCATTGATCTGTGGACAATGATGCAGATAAAAAAACAAGAAACTTGTTTACCAACCACTCGTTTATCTTCTCTCATCAGTCAACAGACACAACATGTTTTTAATAAATGCACCAGCTAATGTAAAAATATATTTATTAATTCCTTTTAATTCCTCATTTAAATGTTCTATCTGTGCATTTTTGTATCTTCTACCTGTTTTATCTTGTAACTGTGTCGCACACTGACTGACTGGCTGCTCGATTAGAAGATTGATGACTCAAACCGTTGACTGTCAGAGAGCGGCCATAAATTTAACAAACATCACCAACCAACTGTAGAAATGAAAAAAATAAGTAAGAATATATTATAAAGCGAACTAAACATCAGTATTGTTGAGTATCAGCTGAGGTTCTCTTGAATGTTCTGGTCTCTGATGTTCTCTGACTCTGGTTCTGTCTGTGTGCAGCAGGGACACTAAGCTGTGAGGAGCAGTGGGAGGTGTGTTCACTACAAGGTTTGTGTCATAAACAGAAAAACACACCTGCAGTTTGTTCAGAGCGAAAACCAAAAGGTTTTAATTTACATGCAATACATACAAGCTGCCCTGAGCGTCTTCTTTTTTTAACATTCTGTTTATTGAATTTTGAATTAAAAAAACAATAACTCTTCATACAACAGTAACATAAGGTAATATAAATCCAACAAACAACAACACAGAGAACAGCTTATATTTTTACTCCACTTTGCTGCTGTAAGACTGAAGCTGAGAGCTTTGTTTTTATTTTTCTCTTCTCTCACTTTTCATTTTATAGAATCACAACCAGGAGTTTCAGACAAACATCAGCCTCCACACAGAGAGAGGAGGAGGAGGAAGAGGAGGAGGAGGAGGAGGACGAGGAGGAGGAGGAGGAGGAGGAGGAAGAGCAGGAGGAGCAGGAGGAGGAGGAGGAGGAAGAGCAGGAGGAGGAGACACTGATGAAGATAAAAAGGGAAAACTTCACTGCTGCAGAATCGTCAGAGGGAATCAGACCTGCAGGACTGTGTTCATGTCAAGACACACACACTCACACACACACACACACACACACACACACACACACACACACACACACAGACACACACACACACACACACACACACACACACACACACACACACTCACACACACACACACGGAGGCTGAAGCTTTTACACTGAGGAAGATTAATTCATGTCATTTAAAGGGTCACTCCATCTATTTTACATGTGACAGTTTACTGTCGTTTCAAATAACTCGGGTGATGTCACAGTGATGTCATCAGGGGCCTCTACCTTGGCGTTGGTGCAGAACGCAGAGTCACAGCAGTGATATTTCAGAATATTCTGCTCAATTCACCCAGGTTTGGTCCAGAGTTTTAGACTTTTCACTTTGATCTGAACCAGAATTGCAGCTGTGAATCTTTCAGTTTGGCCTTTCAGAACAAATTACAGGAAGTTCTGTCTGGATATCATCAGAACTGGACACGAGGAGAGGAGGAGACCAGGTGCACGACGTCTACAAACCAATCAGTGCCAAGAAAATGACAAACATTGTGTAGAACAACATGTCCCAGTCCTGGTCCTCAGGACCCGCTGACCCGCATGTTTTCCATGTTTTCCTGCTCCAACACACCTGATTCAGAGGTTTGATCATGAGCTGATCAGTCGAATCAGGGAAACATCTCAAACATGCAGGACGGCGGCCCTGAAGACCAGGACTGACAAACGGTGGAAACAAGATGTTAGACCACTTTTTAATGTGTTCGACCAATCACTGTACACTGACTCACTCGAGGTTCGTCGAGCGCTGCGAGAAGTAGAATCTAAAGAAAGTCCCTCAGATATAATGAGGTCTGAGATGGTCACAACAATCACCACTCTTAGCGTCGTGTTTCTGCTCCCACCTCGTGTTCAGGTGCACCAGGTGATCTGCACCGAGTTCACGAACGTAGAGCCCCGGACACCGAACACGCGGTCTGTTTGAAACTGAAGGTATACCAACTCATTTCGTCCTCAAACGTCCCTCAGCTGCAGTGAGACTGATGAGTTGAATCAGCTGAAGGTTGATGTTCACTAAAAACTGCTCTGATCATATTTATTCACCTGATGTTTCATTTCTGCTTTAAAGGGACAGAACATCAGAATCCAAACAAAAACTAATTTCTCCTCCGTCCTTTAAACGTGTTTATCCATCTGGACTGTTTTGGTGTGAGTTGTAGAGTTTTGGAGATTTCACCTGTAAAGACGTCTTCTCTTCGACTGATGTCTGATTTCACTGCAGCTTTTCAAAAAAATTGTGATGTGTCTTTGCAAGGTTTTTAGGCTTTTTTGTAGTCAGATTTCAGGAACGAGTGAAAATTGCAAAAACATTTATTGTAGAATTCATTTAAAGTTCTAAGTTACTTCACCAAAAAGTCTCATGATGACAAAAACTCTTTTTTTGCAGGTGAAGAAGGTCACCTGAGGCGTAATCCACAAAAAGACTCAAACTCAAAACCAGAACAAAATGATGTAAAAAATATAAGTTCACAGAGCAAAAACAATGATAAACCACAAATAATAAAACTTTGAGTTGGGACGTTTTTCTATGATTTTAACATGGTGGACTGCTGTGATTGGTCCAATTTGCAGAAAAGTTGCAGCAATTGGACAAAATTGCAGAATTCACAGGGATTGGTTGAATGTGCGTTAATTGTTGCGACGGCAGCTTCCTGGAGGGTCTGATTAATGGATCTACATGCACTGGTACAATCAGAACTAGAACCAGAACCAGAACTACTTTCTTTCTTTCTGATCGACAGAAAGTAGTTCCTCCATGAAACTGCTCACTGCAGGCTCTGTGGATTATCTTGAGTAACCAGGTCATGATTTGTGTAAAGAGTCATCACTGTTGAGTTTTTCAGATGTAGTTTTTGTCTCTTTGAGCTCCACAAACTGAGAGTCATCTCGTCCCGTTATACTGGAGAGAGAAACCCGCAGCTCAAAACTATCTGGATGGACGGACAGAACTACAGCAGGAGGAGAAATGTGTTTCTGATTTAGGGTGAACTGTCCCTTTAATCTAATTTGTATTAATACATATGAACCGATGTGAAGCTTCAGCTTGAGATCACCTGTTATTAACATCTGCAGATATTAAAACGTTTATTTTTCCTTTGGATATTCGCTCAGATTCATCTCTGCTGAAGAGTCAAGTGTTTCCTGTTTCGCTGTGATTCGCTGCTCAGAATTCTTTTGTTTGGCCAATAGAAACTCTGCTGTGTTTGGAAATGGAGACGCTGTTATCAGAGTCCCTCTTGTTATTGTCAGTCTTCTTCCTCTTCTTGTCCTCTCATGCATGAAAACTCCAGACTTTGCACACAGGTTCTGTCCTCACGTGGCTCTGTAAGAGTCCTGATGGTGGCGCTACAGCAATATCCATTTTTAATGTTAGAAGTCTTAAATAATTATCAGTCCAGACCCTCATGAATTTGTCATTTGTTTCCTCTTTCCTCTTCTTCCTCATTTTCCTGCTGCTGTGAATTCGTCTTCTTTCACTTGTTGGAGAAGTTCAGGTCTTCATCGTCGGGGAAACGGTTCCAGTCCAGATGAAACGGCATTTTCAGAGTTTCTTGATGTATTTTTGAATGGAAGTGAACGGGCGGGTGGAGTTCAGTCTTTATAAAACTGACAGCAGGGTTGTTGTTTGATCCGTTGAGTTTCAGTCAGACTCACCGCAGCAGATTCAAACGACTCGGACTTGAACTCGTCCATCTCTTCATTTTCTGCTTCTTATCTGAATTACATTCATTCGAGGAATCAGAACATGTAGAATTATTATCATTTACAGCTGAGAAATGTGATGTCGGGTCGGACTGATGGAAAAACTCTTAAAGTCAAAATATAAAGGAACAGTCCGTAGACACGCTGATCAGGACTGTGGTGAACATCTGACCTGACAGACCGCCTGCTGAATATTCTGTATTTATATTTCATATTTGTCACTGATGATCATGTCCACACACAAGTCTACACCCGCAGAACCTTTAGCCATCACATGTCCAACATTTTACTTTGTCCAGCTGAACTATTGATGAAATATAAACTCAAATCCAAAACTTCTGTTCAGATTCAGGTCTAATTAATCTAATCTAATTTATCTTTCAGCCCTGCTTGAGGTTGTTTTAGTTTACATTCTGTGGATTTTCAGTCCAGCTGCTGAAAACTGTGGAAAAAACAAAGATTCTGTTCAAGCCTCTGAATGATTCAAACATCTGGACATCGACTCACATTTACGACTGTAAACCTGCAAAACAGGAAACTTCACTGCCGTTTGATGCAAAAACCGACAGGAACCTGACAGATGTTCATTTTGCACTAAACAGACACGAAACTCTGGATGTTCCAGAACATGAATAGAAACGTGTTGTACAGTCTGAAGCAGAACACTGAATAATAACTTACTGTCTTGATTGCACTGAAAGCACAAACTCCTCTTCTCGCTCTGATTTCAGGTGTAAAATCTCTTTTTTTATGTGTTCAGATTTTTTGCAAAATAAGAATAAATAATTTATTTTAAAAGGGGGTGATGAGAAGGAGGAAGTAGCATAAATACAAAGATGTCGCTGTTTGTCTGTTTTCTGTTTTTAATGTTCTGATGAAACTGAGATTTCTGTGATTCTGACATGAAAATCTGATGTTATATAAAGTTTCTGCAGGACGACACGTTTCTACTGTGGGTTTTTTTTTGTGTGTGATCGTTTCTAATTCCTGAGAAATTATTTCTCGACTAACAGATTCAAAACAAAAGTAAAAATGAAAAAATTCAAAATTCCAAAGCAACAAACTTCAATAAAACTTTTGAGTTTGTCCAACTTTTCATTTTGTTTGTAATTGCTTGAATTGAAACAGTCACATCTGAGTCCTGCAGAGAAACAAATTAAATAAATTATGACAGTAAACTTCCTGGAAATAATTTAGTTCTGTGCATCTCACTGACTGAGATGAATCTATACACGTTCAATATGATTCACGATGTGAAACGTGTGAATCTTTACATCTAGACTGTATTGATGTGATATTTGTAGGGTTTTATCAGTTTGAAGAAGAAATCCAGATAGATTTACTGAATCCAGTGACAAGATATCAAGATTCAGTTTCAGTTTTGATGTTTCATATTTTATGATTACCTAAAAACTTGATTTTAAGAAGACAAGTATTTCTTTTAAAAAGTTTGGGCTGCAAGTAAGAAAGCCATGACGCCTCCGCGCAGGAAGCCGCACATCGATCAACCAGTCTCTCTGAATTCTGCACGACTTTCCTTTTGTCAAATCTTTTCTGCAAATTCCAGCGATCGTCGCCGCTCCTCACGAGTTCCATCGAACAGTGAAACCACCTCAAACATGAACATTTCACCGTCTGTCAGTCATCAGTGTTTCTCTGAGGAACAGATTTTTACAGATAAAACACGATAAAGTTTCAGTGATCTGAGACTTTACGGTGACGTCACTCAGAACACTGAGAACACAGTGAGGTTTTATTCTCCCTGGAACAAGCTGCCTTTAATTTGAATGAATTGTAATTAAAAAACAAAAACAAAATTCAACTTTCTTTGCATCTTTCTCTTCCTCCTGCAATTTTATTGTAAAAAGATGCCTAACGCACTTTTTCTGACAAGCTGCTGTGAAATCAGACAACAATCCTGAAGACAGGCAGTAAAATCAGATGTTCACAGCCAGAACCACCGATGTTACAAGAATTTATTGTAATTATTAAGGATATTAATGTTTATAGAGAAACTGACATTTTCTTTAAAGTCGAAAGTCAGTAGATTCCAGGGTCCAGAACTGAAACACCACAGAACCTGGAGGTTTTATTTTCTAATTTATTTCTTGAATGTGAACATTAGACAAAATCATTTCCGTGTTCGAGGTCTAAGTGAAGTGCTTTGCAGCTGTGATGTCATCATTTATCCAGAGCTGCTTTCTTGCTCAGGACTTCGACCTAACATGAAGACGTGTGATGGTCCTGCAGGTCCAGAGGTTCTGGGTGTAGCTGTACTGATGATCCACTGTGGTCTGACAGTCATATTTCTACACCCAGAGAAAAACAAGGTCCGAGTTTTCCCAGAAACTTACTGACTGAAGTTAAAAGAAGAGGTGATGTTTAAAAAATCTGTAGTGTAAATATTAATGGCTCTTAAACATGAATGTTGAAATCAACACAAAGAAAAACTCTGTCAAAATTTAAAACGAGGTTGGATAAAAATTCAGAATATTCTGTTAAAAAGCTGCCAGGTGGTTTTGGGGGCAATAAATTATAGCAAAGATGATCAGATGGAGAAAATTTCAAAGTGAGAACTTCAAAGGAAGAGAAATCCTCACAAGTTACCTGAAAACATTTTGACACTGACTGAACCACCACGACCAGTGCTGTGCCTGAACCGGTTCATCAAAACTGAACTGGTTCATCAAAACTGAACCGGTTCATGAACCGGTTCCTGTTCTGGTAGAACATGAACTGAACGTACAGTATTTTTGTATTTTTGTATGTAGCTAGTATTTTCTTTCTGCCTGATGAACGTTACTGTGAACGACACGCTCTCAGGGCGCCAGATTTTCACAGAGCCTTCCGGGCAAATCCCGGATAAAACACACCGTAAACAGGCCTTAATGTGTTAACGGAAAAAACACCCAATCTGGCAACACGAGCCACCACAGTGTCGCACCGCCGCATGCGTCATCAAAACACAAAGCAGCATGGAGGCGCCAACAACAGCAGCGTGTAGCAGCAGCGCTACGTCAGACTCTTCATATGAACATTTATAACAGTTTTATGAAGTCGTGAGGATTCCACTGGAAAAATCTTATATTTTTGTTCAAACTTCGGCCGCCGGGTTTCAAAAAGCAACTCCGCATCATCAGTTACGTCATCAACAAACCTGAACCTGCACGTTGAACTGAAGTCTGTCAAGGTATGTGCAAGCCAATAAAAAATCAAAAGACACTCCAACGTCAAAACTGATCAAATCATTTCTGTCTGTGGTTCTTTATGGACTGTGGCAATAATTTAGAAAAATAATAGCAACATATTGAAAAAAAAATATGAACTAGTTCATTTTTGGAACTGAACTGAGTTCAGAAAATTAGAATTATGAACTATGAACTGAACTAGTTCATTTTAAAATTTGTGAAGTGAACTTTGAACTAGTTGAGTTCAACAAGACGCCTGCGATCATTAGATGACAGCCAGTGAAGCGACATGAATGTGTTAGTGAGACATGTTGAGGATGTTCAGAGTCATGAAGGTGTCTCTCCTTTAACCTGCTAGATCACCATGGTAACTGATGCTAAACTCATAACCTGGTCAGGAGCAGGTTATGTTCAGAGTTTATGATTAAATCGTCTGTAAAAAGCGCCGTTCTTTAACTAATTATTGTTCTAACAAGGTTGTTTATGAGCGATATAACTTTTAAACTGAGTGAGGAGGTTAAAATGAAAAATGACTGATCTGTATGTTCATAATATCACTGAACGAATCCACATAATGTAAAAATGAAACAGCGGCACAAACTGTGTGCATCACGTTGTCATGGTAACCTCTGTTTGGTGATGCAGAGTCATTTTCCCCGTTTGCTCCAGATCATATTAACTCTTTAAACTGACATGGTTTATAATCCACACAGTAAAATAATGATGAAGCAACTACAGACACTTTGAAGACTTTTTACTGTTTTCTGTTTTGTCTGTGATTTTGCAGCTCAGATCACTGATTAGAAAATTGATCATCATTGATCACAGACAATCTTAAATCAGTTCCACTCATTTTACGTTGGTTTGGTGAAAAACTTCAGTGATGTCCTCGTCTCTGTCATCATAGGACAGAGTCAGACAGACTTCATCATGTTTAAATCTGCTGGATGGACTTTTATTGTTTAATGTTTTCATGTTAGAATAAACGGCAGCATTAAGACCACATTTAGTCCATCAGTCATTTTCTGACATCATTCTTCTTCTCCTGCTTTATTTGTCATGTATTTGTTTATTTTCCACAGTTCATAATTATAACAACTTGATGGTTTTGACTTCAGTAAGACGCTCGATCGCTTCATTTCATGAGGAAGAAGAGTCAAATGAAACAAACGTCCCTTTTATGTGAAACGAAAGCCTGGATTAACAAAGAGAGCTGATAACCACCATCGTGATCCCCGTTATCTCTGATCCAGGTTTTAGGTTTTGTCGATCCAGATCACACACAGAAAGCCTGGCTGTGTTGAGCTTGCTTCGTAGTATTACCCCTCTGGATTCTGCTAACAACATAAAGTCTAGGTTTGCAGATGAGATAAAATCATTTAAGATAAAAGACTTATTGGAAATGAATCTCACATTGAAAAATACAATTTAAAAACTGTTCAGTCTGAGAGCCAACGTTGGTTCAACTGTCTGAATCTTTAATGGATTGTTAATATTTCTGTGCGAGTTGTTTGTGGTTCTGTTGGGAGTTCTATGTGTTACAATAACAGGAACATGAGAACTGTGATGGATTTATAGGCCGAGTCTTCGCCCCTAAACCGTGGAACAGTTTATCATCAGATCTGTCCTCGTCTCTTCTCGTTGGCTTCTGACTCATGTTGAGCTGAACGTTGCTGATTTATGGACTGTTTTATTGAATTTTGTTCTTATTGTGCATTTTATTTTGTTTTCTATTGCTACATTTTTTGTGTACTGTGCACTCCAATATTGTACTTTCCATTACTATAGTTGTATTTTAATACTTTAGTGCTTTCTAGATTGTACAGCACTTTGGCAAACCTCGGTTGTTTTAAATGTGCTATATAAATAAAGTTGACCTCGACCACCTCAGAGTGTCTCTCACACAATTTCATGGAAGTCTCATGTAGACTTTCAAAATTAAAGCAGTCTAAGATGTCATATTTTTCCTGTTTTTGCTGCCAAACTAGACTGATATTCTAGTTTTAGTCTAAATTCAGCATTCTTTTATTAATGGTACTGCAAGATAGAAATAGGTAGAAATACTGAAAATACTGGACTTTTCCTCAGGGCTTTTATTTTGAAAGTCCACATCAGACTTTCATGAAATTGAGAGACACACTGAGGTGGTGTACGATCGATCTGCATTGAAATTTGTCTGTGGAAACAGGTGGTTTCTTTTTAATATCAGTCTGAATTTAGGTAGAAATGTTGGTGTGTAAGAGAATCAGGTCGACTGCGATACTTCGCACGTCTAACAACTTTATGACTTTGTTCACCGATTTTGGTGAAACTGGGTCACAGTTACTGTTCCATGTTGGTTTTGTTTTGTTGTTGTTAACTTTGATGAAAGTACCTTCATTACTTCAGTCCATTTTGACTGATTGATGTAAAACATGAGTGAAAAGTGAATCATGAGAATCAAACTGGATACAAAAACAGAAGAAGTCTTTATTTTGTGGTGATGTTTCCTGATCTGATCCGTCAGGACAAACACTGCAGACGTGACATTTTAATTCAGATTAACTGCTGTTTCATATGTGACACCGGGACGTGGACTGACAGAGCATCAGATGTCCACCGGTGTCCCCACGTGTCCAGTCACAGAGTCCAACCATTTAATGAAGAATGAGACGTACACGTGTTCACTCAAGATGATATTTTTAAAAAAAAAACTAAACAGGAGCTGATCAGAGGTTTTTAAGCATAAATCTGTTTGATCAGAACCTTTGACATCAGTTTGTTACAGAACTGATGACCAGGACACGTTTTACAGCGTAAAAATAAAGTGATGAAAAAGTCCCGTCAGTGACGACTGAAGTCAAACCAACCGAAAACTCAACAGAGACGCTTTAGTTCACACGACTGTCAAGTTTTTAAATCGTCCAGTTTGGTTCCAGTCACACAGAAAACAGGAAATTCTTTGAAAAAAAGAAAAAGTTAAATCAGAGCCCCAAAAATTCATCTGAATCTCAAAAACAAACAAACAAACAAACAAACAAACCCCTCTGCTGCTGCTTCTCTGCGTCCAGCTGCTGTTTTTCTTTAATATCTCACAAAACCTCTGAGGACATCACCGGGACACTGACAGACATTTTTCACTCCTTTTGACATTTTATACAGAAAATATCGAAGACAGATTAACAGTTAATTTACTACAGTTTTAACAGAATTAACAGATTATTCTGAGCTCTTCCTGTGCTGCAGGATTTTGACTTAACGAGACGGTTTAGATACAAAACAATCCAAAAAATATGAATTCATCATAAATACAGTTGTTTTATTTCATTCATCCAGGTGTGACTGCAGCGTCTGAGACTCTGGTCAACAACACACAACAAAACAAAAACAGGAAATGCTCAAATCTCAGATGATGGAGCTACTGAAGATGAATTAATAATGAAAATAATAATTATTTGCAGCTCTGATTTCAGACCTCAGAAATTATTCTTATTTTATCAGTGACTTTTTTGTCATGAAATTTTTTTTTTCATGTGTTCAGCTGATCCACTTTCCACTGAGTTTATGATTTAAGAACAGGTGAGAAAAAAAAAAGTTTGGCAGGTGAATTTATTTTTTTGTTGTTGAAATATTCTTTGTGGCCACAAGAGGCTGAAACAATTTTTTTTTTAAATTATATTCCATTAATTGATTAGTTGTTTGGTCCATAAAATATCAGGAAATTATGAAAAATTAATCCTGTCACAATCTTGTCAGTTGAAAAATAAGTCCAGACCTATTTTTAAACTAGTGATCAATCTGGCAATAATTCTTCTGCTAATCAATCAGTTGTTTGGTCCATAAAATGTCAGAAAATGTCTCTTAAAGTCCAAGATGACGTCCTCAAATGTCTTGTTTTGTCCACAACTCACAGATCATCAGTTTACTGTCAGAGAGGAAAGAAAACAGAAAATATTCACATTTAAGAAGCTGAAATCAGAGAATCTGGACTTTTTTCCAGAATAGTTGTCGATTAATTTAATAGTTGAAAACTTGCAGACGTGTAAAACTGAAGCGTCGGACAAAATTTCAGCAAATTCATGAGCAGCAGTGACGTCAGCTGACTCGTGTGGCCCCGAAAGTTTATATTAAAAAAAAACAAAAAACAAACAAACGATGTGAGTGGATGAAGTGTCCACGCAGAGACAGACAGACAGACAGACAGACAGACAGACAGACAGACGGACAGACAGACAGACGGTCATTTAAAAAAACGTAGGAAAACGTCCCTCAGTTCAGGTATTTCCCATCAGTTCTGTCTCAGAGTTTCTTCAGTTCTTTTTCACGACATGAAGAGACGCTACAGAAAAGTTGGAGTTCGTCAATCTGTCCTGCGGATGTTCGGGTCGATCCTCTCGTGTCTTTTTCCGTCCACAGAGAAGACATGACCGAACGTCACAGCTCCGCTCAGACGGGACCGAGTTAAAAACACATACATGAAGTTTGGATTTGATGAGGAGGAGCTCGAAGCGTTGGTCCCAAGACGAGACGCCGATATGACCAGCAGTGAGGAGGGGGAGGGGTTCAGTTCAGAGGACGCCGCGGCCTCGTGATGTCACACAGTCCAACAGGAATGATTTACTGATGATGGAGACGAGTTCCCATGATATTAATATATCATATTTAATATTGATGACCAGGAGCCTGGACGCGTTAGGAGACAGTTGAGACGCAGACAGGTGAGGCAGAGTTCTCAGGTGTTCCGCTTCATGAAACCTCAACAGAACGTACGATTCTGTAGAACCTGAGCTGCGACGATTTGCTGATCAGGAGTTACATATTTCACTGTCGCAAGAAAACGAGATAATCGACCTGTTTTCTTCTGATTAATGATCTCAATACTTATTAAATCATTATTACAAGAAAGCAAACTTTGTTTTTGAAATTTAATTATTTACTTGTGATTGAAAAATAATAAAAATAATTAAAATAATGAACCCTTGATCTCAAGACAAAGTGATTATTTCGTTTTCTCGATCTTGAGTTAATCGTTTTGTTATTTTATCTTTCAGATCACAAAGTAATGAATTACTTTGTGATCTGAAAGATAAAATAATTGATAATGCAGTAATTAACTAGTGATGTTGAGAAAATATTTATGAGATAATTAAATAATTAACACAAGATAACAATGAATAATTCATGATGTCGAGGTGAAGCAATAATTACTTTATGATCTTCAGATGATTATTATTATTAACTCAAGATAACGAAAAGATTAACTCGAGCAGAATAATGAATTAATAACCTCGCGATCAAGACAACAAAATGTTCGACTTGTGATGTTGAGAAAACAAAACGATAAACTTCACGTCATTAGAGATCTAACTGAACACCGACGCTCTCAGATTCTGGACTGCAGAGATGTTCTGATACCCGCCATCAGAAACGCCTCCGATAAAAGGTTGGATCAGGTTTCAACCATCTGATATGACGTCTGTCCTGTGTGTCACTCAGACCAGCGATCACATGACGTCCATACAGGCTTAGTGGCACACAGTAACTCGGTGACAATCATCTCCAGCTGCTGAGTAAAGTTCAGGTATCAGAACATCTGTGCAGGTGTTGGTTTGTGGTTTCAGTGGCGGCGAGCAGGTGCAGCCGAACGTCAGAGAAATTCATGCTGCTTCATCACATTTAGAACCAGACTCTGATCAGAACGTCTCAGGGAACCCGTGACCCGTTTGGGCCCCTGGACCTGTGAGCGGTGGACCCCTCCAGTGCCCCATCCACAGGTGGACAGTGTGAAACAGTAACAGAAAACGCAGCACACTGGCCTCAGATCGCATCCGTCTGTGATTGGACAGAGCCGTGTGACGTTCAGGTTCATATTCAGGCGTCCGAGTCGTCGCTGCTGTCACGGCTGATTTCGATCTGCAGCGACGGCAGGTTGTCCAGCCGGCTCTTCTTCATCTTGTGGGTCAGACGCTCCTGTTTCTGTTTGATCATGGCGCCCCACATCTTTTGCAGCGTCGAGTCGTCTTCCTCCTCCACCTCCTCTTCCTCCTCTCCGTCGCCTCGTCTACGCCGGCTGCTGCTGCCGCCGCCGCCGCCATTCCGGCCCGACGAGGAGGAAGAGGAGAAGAGGCCCGACGACCGGCTACTTGATCTGCGCTCGTGATGTCCGGCGCCGCTGTCGTCATCAGGGGCACCGAGTCTGCTCCACAGACCGCCTGCAGAGAGGAGGGAGGGGGCGGGGTTAAACACAACGTTCACACTGAGCGAGAGAGGAGCTGCAGCACCGACTAGTGGTGAGCAGCTGCATTACATCTCACAGGAAACAGTTAACTGACAGTCTACATGAATAAAATATCAACAGTTTGACTCGTAGTTCTGGTGACGACTGGAGACGAGCGATGACAGGTTGGTGCAGTTTATTTGCATACTTGTCTTTCTGTCTTTGGATGAGTTGGAGAAGACACCTCTGTTGTCTTGGCTGGCCACACCCAGTCTGCGGTGCACGTCTCTGATTGGTTCTCTGGCTGGAGGCGTGTCTCTGGGGGAGACGGGGGAGGGCGAGCGCCGTCTGTCTGGAGAGTAGCGTCTCTTCCCGAGTCGCTGCCGCACGTCTGCAAACACACGGTGACGGAGGAGTGACTGAGTGACAAACAGCAGCAGCTGGAATCGTGTGAACATCTGGCCTGAGCGCACACACACCTGTCTTTCCACTGGAGACCACCGGGGGGGGCTGTCTGCTGTGCTGAGACAGTCCCTGTCTCTTCTCCTCCAGCAGCTGCCGCACGTCCGTCACCTTGGTGGGAGATGTGGATTTGGGTCTGCTCTGTGATCCGGAACTCCCGATCCGGTTCCTGCTCACAGAACAAAGAGAACATGAGAAACAAACAAAACAACACAACGTTCTAACTGCTCTCTGCACACACAGCTAACAGTAACCACACTGGTGATGTCACAGTGATGTCACATATAACATGATAAAAAACATGAAGTCGATATTCTGTTAAAATGTCTCATTCACAAAATCAGTTTTCTAAGATTTTTGTCTGCAAAGTGGATTTTTTGGATGCAACCAACCAATCTGACGGCCTTGCTGCCTTTGGCCTTTGTGTCATTAAAAAACTGACCAACCAAAAGGCAGCGCCTCCAGGTGACTCTGACCTGATGCTCTTCAGGTGACTGTCCAGCTCGTCGGCGTACATCGTCATCTTCTTGCTCTTCTTTGGTGACGGCGTGGAGATCATCTTCAGCTCCAGGTCGTAGTCCATCTCGTCCGACTCCGACCACGGAGACGGAGAGCGCTCCGTCCGGCTGCGAAGCCCCGCCCCCAGCGACCGGGAGCCACTGCCGCCCCTTTCTCCTCCTCCTCTCTCCCTGTCTCCTCCTCCTCCTCGCTCTCTGTACTCCACCACCCTGTCGTCCGAGTCCATGTCCTCGTCACCCTCCTCCTCCTCCTCTTCCTCCTCTTCCTCCTCCTTGATTGGCTCCTCGGGCAGGTTGACCAGGTCAGCTGAACAGAAACCGTCAGATTAATAATCTGGTTTTCTTTGACCACATCGATCCTGATTTACATATTTTTTAGAACTTTGGTTTCTTTTATTCAGCAAAAATTTGTTCTGTGGAATAAAAACTGTTGATATTTGTCACAGTGAAGTTTCTGCTCGCTGCTGTCAGACCTGACATCATTTAAATAAAGTTTTCATTAATTGATAGTTTTTACCGGAGTGTCGGTGTGTGTACGGAGGTGTGTGTCCCATGCTGTCTCCAATCAGAGGCTTCTTGCTCTTGATGACGTCTCTCTGGATCCTCCGGTTGTGATACCTCCTCTTCCTGAAGAAAAACACCAGATTTAATCATCAGGCTGCACATCGTCTACTGGAGGCGAAGGGAAGAAATTAGATTATTAAATTTATCACAACACAGACGAGGACAATTCTGCATCGACTCACAAAACCCGATTTTCTAAATGGTAGAAGGGCTGGTTGACTGGAGGAACATATCGCCTCTCAATGATGGGCTGAAGCCATCGCTGGCTGTTTTTTAAAATTAATTGTTAATTTTTTTATTTAGCTAATGTGCTGGTCTGCAGAGAGACGGCTGTGTTTGAGATTTCATCACTGCATGATACCAAAGTAAAAAAACAAAACAGTCAAATCTCTTGATTAAACTGATCAGAGGACAGCGTCCGAGTCTCACCAGGAGTTGCTGAGGATTCCCTTCATGCCTCCATAATTGGGGTTTCCGTACTTCATGTAGTATCTGCTGCGGCGAGCCGCGCCCAGCTCCTTCTTATCATCTGCACACAAACACAGAGTCAAACCTTCGTTCACTCGTCTCGTCTCCACGAGCTGCCGTTAGCTTAGCTGTGTTTAACCCTGCGCTGTCTGAGTCAGAGTCACATGACCACTTCAACCGCAGCTGCTGAAGGTTTTACCTGCACAGGTCGCTGTGAGATTTAACTCACCGTATGAAAAACACAGACCTCCTGCAGGCGACCCCTGAACCTGCTTGAAGCCATTAACATAAAAATCAGAAATGTTACAGCTCCCTTCTTTTTTCTTTAATGTCATCACGCTGTTCGCTCATCATGATGTCATTACGGCACAATACTTTACTACAGAAACAGAACCGAGGCTGTAGTTTTGAGTTCAGGTTGCACAGATTTTACAGGTATGAATCATTTGAAATAATCCAGGAAATTACATCACAATAAAAAATGTAAAAATGCAAATGTGAAAATGCATCTAAGAACAAAGTGAAGTGCAGAGAGAGAATCCTGTTACTGAGCTACATGAGCAGGCAGCAGAACTACAGGAAGGAAGATTAACATTCATACTTTCACAATATAATTTCAAAATAAAAGTATCTGAATAAAAATGAAGAATTCATTTAAATCAATGGTAAAGAAAATGGTTAATGTAACTGCTTTGGTAAATTCTTAATATAAACATAAATATTTTTAATAATGCACCAGATCAGAGGTCAGTCTGAGCTGAACTGGTCCAGTGACTCAAATATCCCTAATCGAATAAATATTGAATTGAATTGATTTGGGAAATCTGAATCAATACCCCACCCTGTTACCTATGACTGTGTTTTATTGAGTGACCTAATATGTGTGTGTGTGTGTGTGTGTGTGTGTGTGTGTGTGTGTGTGTGTGAGAGACCTTGTGTGGCGAAGCGCAGGAACAGTTTGTTTCCTTTGAAGGCTTTGATGGCTGGTCGCAGGTCGTTCCTCAGCAGAGACGCTCTCTCCGCCCCTGACAGGTCGTCCATCTGAAGCACACCGAACATCGATCAGTTATTGGAGGCGATCGATAAACCCAATCAGTTTGTGTTTGAGGTATCGAACCCTACCTGTCTGCCCTCAGCCTTCGTCTTCTGCTCTGCCTCTCCATCGCTGTCCTTCGCCTCAATTTCCTCGCTGCTCTTCTTCACCTCCTCGTCGTCCTCGTCCACCTCACCCTCCTCCTCTTCATCGTCCTCATCATCGTCTGACCTTTGACCCCGACGACCTGCCAGGTGAAAAAAACATCAGTTTTCCACACATTCTGTTCACACACTGTTCCTCCCTGTTGGAACCCGCTGAGCTTCTTTCTGTGTACACACACACACACACACACACACACACACACAGAGACACAGAGACACACACACACACACACACACACACACACACACACACACACACACACACACACACAGAGACACACACACACACACACACACACACGCACACACACGCACACACATGCACACACACACGCACACACACGCACACAGAGACACACACACACACAGTATGCACACACACACAGAGACACACACAGACACACACACACAGACGCGCACACACACACACACACACACAGAGACACACACACACAGACGCACACACAGAGACACACACACACAGACGCACACACAGAGACACACACACAGAGACACACACACAGAGACACACACACACACACACACACACACCTTTGCTCTGTTCTCCAGGCTGGTTGGCGCCGCTCGTCTCTGTGGTTACCGTCTCTGGGTCAGGCATACGGCTGCTGTTGACGAGGGCTCGGACGGATGTGTTGTCATCGAGCCACACCACGTTACCTAGGAAACGACCAGAAGGAGTTCAGACACACAGGAGCTGTGTCTGACCTGCTCCTTCAGACGGTACGGAGACGTCCAGCCAATCACGAGGGTCAGTATGACGGCTGATTTCTTTAATAACCCATAACTCTGCTGCGTTCCTTTCCTCCACTGAGTTTTGTCTCAGGCTCTACAATTAATTGAATTTTTAGCAAAATTGCAACGTCTTTCAGCAATTTTCACATTGCAGAAGGTGCAATATTTGATAAAGGCGTTATATTTTAAATGAATGAATGTTGTGAGGCAGAGACGTCCTGTCCTACACATCAGATTCTACAAACTTTAACAAAAAATCATTTTATACAGACTTCTGTTTTAAAAAAATCACATCATTTTAACATGTTTTTCAATCAAAATAAGAAAAATTATGTCAAATTGATCATCACCTCTAATATCACAAATTCTATCACAACTTCAATATCAGTCAAAATAATTGCAATGAAATATTTTTTCAAAATCCTTCAGCCCTAGTGTGTGTGTGTGTGTGTGTGCGTGTGTGTCACACTCACAGGACGTGTCATCGATCCACTCGATGTGTGCTGGAGGATACTCCTTAAAATATCCAAAGACGTCCTGCGTGCTCATGTCATCCACGCCCGTCACGTGGATCGCCTCCAGACGAAGTCTGGGGATCGCTGAGCACCACAGAAGAAGACGAAGACAAACACACACAGTGAGTACAAACAGCAGCTGTAAACACCTGTAAACAGGTCAGGTGGGTGTCGGGGGATGACTCACCTTTCTTCATGACGTCTTTATCCAGGAAAAAGTTCCTCTGAGCGACGCTTTCCTCGCCACAGAAATGGAAACGTCTCGCTCGCTTCTCTTTTCTCTCGATTGCCTCCTGATGAAAACACACACACACACACAAACACACACTTTGAACACACTGTGATCCATTCAGCCCGTCAACTCACAGCATCCTCAATGTTTCTCTACATGTAGAGCTGCAACAATTTATCAATTATTAACTGACTTTGGAAAACACTTCATTTATAGTTTACAGACTGAACAATTAATTGATTAATTGAGAAAATGACTGACAGATTAATTGATAATGAAAATGATCAGTACAGGAAAGACTTGAAAAATAGGTCCAAACATGTGAAGCACACAGACGTAGTTTTCAGTTCTTTGCTGTACAGATTATTTTCAAAGGAAAAAAGGAAAATCTTTGGGTTGTGGACAAATCAAGACACTAGAGGACGTCATCTTGGACTTTTGGGAAACATTCACCATTTTCTGACATTTTATGAATCAAACAATTATTCAGTTAATTGAGAAACAACTTGACAGATTAATTGACAATAAAAATAATTGTTAGTTGCAGCTCCATCTACATGTAAACATCTGTGCTTTCCTCTGCTGTCAGTCTCACTTTCTGTCTGAAATCTTTATAAACTCACAAGATGCAGGAAAACGATTTTGTATCAGTTAAAAAAAAAATCTCACATCAGTTATTTAAATGTTAGTTAATAATGTGATGTTGATAAAAAAGAAAGAAGGTGGAGCTAAACTGTGAGGGCAGGACAGACAGACAGACAGACAGACAGACAGACAGTCAGACAGACAGTCAGACAGACAGTCAGACAAACAGTCAGACAGACAGTCAGACAGACAGTTAGACAGACAGGCAGTCACACAG
This sequence comes from Lutjanus erythropterus, assembly GCF_056507025.1. Classification (NCBI taxonomy): domain Eukaryota; kingdom Metazoa; phylum Chordata; class Actinopteri; order Lutjaniformes; family Lutjanidae; genus Lutjanus; species Lutjanus erythropterus. The sequence continues at coordinate 40,754,225 of NC_139327.1, forward strand.
GCAGTCAGACAGTTAGTTACACAGACAGACAGACAGACAGACAGACAGTCAGACAGACAGACAGACAGACAAGACAGTCAGTCACACAGACAGACAGTCAGACAGACAGACAGTTAGACAGACAGGCAGTCAGACAGTCAGTCACACAGACAGACAGACAGTCAGTCACACAGACAGACAGTCAGACAGACAGACAGACAGACAAGACAGTCAGTCAGACAGACAGACAGACAGACAGACAGACAGACAGACAAGACAGTCAGTCACACAGACAGACAGTCAGACAGACAGACAGTTAGACAGACAGACAGTCAGACAGTCAGTCACACAGACAGACAGACAGACAGTCACACAGACAGACAGACATTCAGACAGACAGACGATCTGGCACTCTGTAAACTGCAACAAGAGACTGGAAGCTGTGCCCTCCTTTTTTCATTCAATCAAGAATCGATTTGGATTCACAAGATTTCCCAAAGATTCCCACCCTGAAAAATTAGAAATCAGTTTATAAAATTTCTCCAGGAAAGTCAGATTTCCAGCTGAAATGATGTTTAGAAGACAACCTGCAGAAATTATGTTAAATATTTTTCATTTTGAAGTTTACCAGTCTCCTACTTCAGTGTAAAGACACCTGTCTTGTATCGTCCTGTGTTGTCATGTAATTTGTCATTAGTATGTAAAATTTGATGTACAGTGAGCAGATCATTATTGTGAAATAAATCCCAACACGCTGATGCAGGATTTATTTAACAACAAGACAAACTTCAATAAATCAGTTTTCCACGAGACCCGAAGTCTTTTTAATGCACTAACTTTACATCTTCAAACGTAAAACCTCATGAGACATCTCGTCTGGAAGACATCTGAGTGTGCATGTGTGTCAGTGTTGGTGTCCTACCTTCGAGTTGACGTCAATCCCAGTGATGAACGCTCCCGCCTTGTTCTCATACCGCCGACTCGTATCCTAAGAAACAGCAGCACAAACGCTTTTCAGTGTCGTTTCTCAGGATGTCATTTCTGTTCCCGTCCTCACTCATCATCCACCTGACTCTTTCTGACTCTCAGGGGACAAATATATCACTGGAGACCAATCTGTCAATAACTGGTAATTACCTGATTTTCATGGATGGTCCTGATAAGAGAATTGAGAATTTTCAATTTTTGTCCTTTAAGAAGCAGTTCATATAACCTACAGTTTATGTACAGCTGAGACAGGCTCAGATGTTTTTACCAAAGAATTCATATTAAATACTTTGACATAATTTGTCAAATCATAAATTATAATAGCTGAATTTAACCAGAAATATTTTTATTATTAAGATGATGAGTAATAATACAGATTTCCCCATTATCTGCAGATAATTTATAGCTCCATTATTTCTTGTCCATCCCTTTTTTAAGTTGGATAGTTGTCAAAATAAAAGCATGTGTGAACACAACAACTCCAGAGACATTTATTCAAAAATAAGGTTTAAAAGTAAATTTTGACACGTTTAAATCACATGAGTGAAGAGAGACTGAGGCTGACTAATTGATAATGTCACACCAAACTCCTATTCAAATAACTGCTATTTCAGTTCTAATTTGACAAAGCAATGTAGTGATTATACATACCCTGGCGAAAATAAATGAAGTATCAGACGAGTAACAGCAGAGGAATTAACTACATCTACAATCTGATTTTATTTATAACTTTTGTGTGATGAGGATCAGGCCGAACTGACCACTGACTGGTCAGGTATCAGAATAATCAACAATTGTTAATCGTTTTTAACCTCCTGCCTTCCTTTGCCCGTAAAAACATTCACTTTCCATTTTTTTAACTGGAATTTGGTGGCACGATCACTGCATACAAAGACAGCAGTAACGTTAAGAAGCTTCCAGCAACAAGTGACTGAAATAAACAAACAAACACCAGCTACTGAACAAACATGTCATTAATAGAAACCAGTCCGTGATAAAGGCAGTTAAACGTTTTTAACCGTCAGTCTGAAACGGCCACAGTGCAACCGACCAGCTCCCGGATAGAGATCCGGGAGTCCAAGTTACCACACGCCGACACTTCGCGCTGTTCTCTGACCCGCGAGAGACGCCAATCCCCGGTCTAATGAGGCCTCGTCGGGACACTTACCGGCAGCAGCTCCTTCAGGGAGCGGTTCACCGAGATGTCCTCCGCCTCCAGCTCTCCCTCCTCCACCTCCATCGGTTCGGCTTCGCGGGCATCTCTGTCCGACTCGGAGTCCGAGTCCGAGCGCTCCGACCCGCTGTCTGATTTCACCGACACCCGCAAGCTGCGCACTGCCGCCATGATGGCGCTAACGTTAGCTGCTAACAGGCTAACAGGATGCTAACAACGCCTGCTGCTGTTGCGGTTGTTTTCGTAACCCGGCTGTAATTCTCTTCTTCCTACTTCTTCTTCGTCGGTGTAATGGCGGTTACGTTACACCAGAGCGTCACCTGGTGAATGTTTTGTGAGCGTTTTTATCATTTTGACGTGCCTCAATACTTGTGGAAATTCATAAGTCAATAATTAATACACAAACAAACAAAACACAATCATAGTAACTTTATAGTATATTAAAATATATGAGTAAAGGTAAATATAAAAATATAAATTAGTCAGTATATTTAAATATAAAATAAATAATTAAATAAATACATTCATACAAAAATATGCCAATTAAAAAATAGGCACAAATTTAGGAATAAATATAAATATATAAATTAGTCAGTGTACTTAAATAAAATAAATAAATATGTTGAGAAAAATGTGTAAAAAAAAAAGTTCATATTATTTGAGGGGACTTGTTATGTTATAACAAGTTGTAATTTTGTATTTATTTATTTATATTTAAATCTTCACAAAAATATGAAATTATTTCAGATCATTTCCTATTTTTCTGCCTTTGTTGGGAGAAAAAGTTTTTTGGGTGAATTTGTTTTGCAGAGACTGAGTGGATCAATAACTGGCTTCATGTGTGACATCAGAAACACAAAAGTCACTAAAACTTTTATGAAAAGCTCCTTTATGTGCTGAGATGATGGAACATTTACAATTAACTGATTATCTGTGTAACTTGATGAACAACAAAATAAACTGGCAAAAGTTAAAATAACATTTGTTAATCTTATTTGTTTGAAGTTTATTGGTTTGAATTTTATGTTTGTTTTTTTTTTGTTTGGTTTTTTTTTTTTAAGTTTTACTTGTATTTTAAATAGGTGAAAAATGATTTTGTCTGGAATAAGAAACAGTCACAGCGTGGCAAACACACATGGCATTTCTCACTATTTTCTGAATTTTTATAACAAACCAAACACTCGTTGATTATTGGAGGAAATAATCAGCAGAAAATACTAAAACAAAACTCTGAGCTTTGGCTCTGCTGACTGCTAATTAGTCAGATAATTGGTTTTAAATTTAATTTTTAATCAATCATCAGTCGCTGTCAGTCCATTAATTTCCATCTTGCATTAGTTCAGAGTTGTAATCAGTAACTGGTACAAGTCCTGTACTTGTTTTGTACTTTTCTTGAGTTCTGTTTTATTCAACTTTATGCTTCTACTCTACATCCCAGAAACAAATACTGAACTTTTTAATCCACAAAGCTGAAAAAAGGCTGTTTTCTGACACTTTACAGACACATGGTTCTCACAGGACAGTGATGCTACAGATATTTGATGGTCCTCAGCAGATTAATCCATAAAGAAAATAATCATTAGCTGAATACTTTCAGTACTTTTCCCTGAAGGATCTGAGGTCTGTCTCCACCTCTGCATGCTGGATTGGATGACAGTGAGGCAACATGTCCTCCACCCAGTGTGGTGTTTGATTACTGTGTCTAATAATATCTGAGCAGTCTGAGCCTTACATGGCAGCTGTGACACTGACAGGGTTAACTCTCACCAACACAAAAACCTGACGCAACATTCCTGCAACTTTAAATCTGGTTCTTTGTCAAAAGCACACTTGAGTGTAAAAGAAAAAATACTTCAAACTTCAGACATATTTTTGTCATTGTGTGAGTTTGACAACCAGGTGGTGGATCACAGTTCAGGTGAAATCTGTCTCCTTTGTTCCTCAGAGCCCCACAGGCTGAACACAGGGGCTGGAAATCCTTGAAAACATTTTCAAGGTTTGAAAAGTGCTTGGATTTTGAATAAATTGCCTGAAACTCCTTGAAATTGTAATCAGATTACTTTCATAATTAATTGCTGCCTTACTGAATTAACTAATTAAATGTTTAGATTAAAAAAAAAAAAGAGTCTGACTTTGGTGAGCCAGATTGTACAGGATGTCAATGATTAATCATTAATCAATTAATTAGCAAATAAGAATTTAACCGATTAAACACGTATTAATTGATAATTAATCAATAATCTAGAAATGGCACAAACTTCACAACCTAAACAGGAAGTTGTCGTATTTACCTTTAATTTGTCTCTTGTCTGCACAGTTGTGTCACAAAGATAATTCTGATTGATAACAGCATAGTAACATCTGATTTAATGTGATGAAGAGGAGAAATCATCATTTTGTGTATAAAGATGTGATTCACTAAAGCTGGAAGGAGCTGGAACAGATTGAAAATGATCGAAAAGTGCTTGAGTTTGACTTTGGTAAAGGTGTACGAACCCTGACATTGTGATTTTAGTTGACATATGCAAATCTGATTTTGAGGACCTCAGAACAGACAGATTTCTGCCCCCTCCCTCCTCCAAGGGGGGGCAGGACCCCAGGTTGGGAAAACCAACATCCTAAAGGACTTACAGTTGGCTCCTTTTAAAATGTTGTCTCTTAGAAACCTGATTAAACCTAAAATAGGTTCTAACTTAATGTGTTAAAGCAGATTTCAGTCAGACAAATGTCCCTTAAAAAAGCTTCAAAATATAAATTCTGACTCCCTTAAATCTCTGAATCTGATACTTGAATACTTTATAAATGAGCTTAACATAAATATCTTTCTTAAAGTCTTCATTGTGAATGTCAGAGCCGAGGTGACGTGTTCAGAATCAAATTTTGCAAAACTTTTTTATATTCTTACCAGCTCAAGTGGCACTGGTGGTCTTTAGGTTTTGCTCATTTGCATACATGCGTATCGATCATTTACACTTAATACTTTTAATATATTTTAATATTCCTAAGGCCATTGTGTTTTTTTTAATCTGAATGACTGAGGTTTTTGAGAATACTCTCTGGGCTGGTTTTCAGATTTTAATGTGGAGATTTAATATAACATATTTCGTGATAATTTAATCAGAAAATCAAAATGCAGTCATTTTTTACATTAAAAAATCATCTTAATTTAGTTCATATCAGGAATACACAATACCATAAGTTCTGACTCTTTAAATGTTCATTATTTTTTTCTCGGAAACTTGAACTTAAATGTTTTGACATAATCTGTCAAATCAGATTTGGTTTATTTTTATCCATCAGCTATAATTTCACGATCAGAATATTAAATAATTACACAAAGTTCCTGTTATCAGCTGATTATGTATGGTGCATTCCTTGTTCATATGGGGCTCTTACAGACACTGGAGGCCATCATTTTTGTGTAACTGCATTCACATGTTACATAAATGCACATTGGTCGTATGTGTCCCTATTATTGTATGTCACGTTTACTCGTTTATTTTCATATATTTTAACATATCCCATCAAATAGTTGGAATTGATATTTATTCCATACAATAGATTTGTCAGAATAGTAATATTAATGTTGAGAAACTACATTTTAAGACTAAAGCTGGTGTCTAGAGCGAGCCGCCATGTTCCGGCCTCATGTTGTTGTGTCTTTCGTTATGTAATAATAAGCTCACACTGCTCCAAGTTGATTGGCTCATTTGTGTGACTGTTATTTTATCGAACCAATGAAAATCAAAAGCACGGCCCAGAGGACCCGAGACGGGCCAATGAGGCTGCGCTGACGCCGCGTCACATATTAGATTCTGGGTGTGACGTATGAGGCCTTCAGTTACAGTCGCCATCTTGTCGTCGTCGAACGCGGGCAGAGAAGGACGACAGGCGGCAGCTGAAAAGAAACCACGAACCTGGCGTTATTTTTTCACTGAGTCCGGCCTGACCGTTAGGTACATGAGTTGATGGACTGCCTGCTGATCAGTGGTTATGGTATTGATCAGGCTGCTGTAGGTTTTCCCGGGTCGCGCAGCTCAAAGATGGACGACAAAGCGGCGAGAGAAGACGCCTGCCGAGAGTACCAGTCCTCTCTGGAAGACCTGACGTTCAACAGCAAGCCGCATATCAACATGCTGACCATCCTGGCCGAGGAAAACCTCCACTTCGCCAAGGATATCGTCGCTATTATTGAAGCGCAAATAAGCAAGGTTTTTATACATATAGAATACTTTACATTTCAGATGCTGTATGTCCATGTATGTAATGTTAGGGGGCTGTTAGAGGCCCAGTCAGTCTGTTGGCTGTTAGCTTCCAGCTCAACATGGCGGCCTGCGGTGTGTTCACACCACATGACTAACAGTAATAAGCTCCGGTGCACTCGTCACACTCACACCGCTGTTTCTTCACTTCAGTTCACTCAGTTAATGTCCATCCAACGAAAACTAAGCTTATTTATTCGTATATTTAGTAGCAGTAACTTTCGACATTAGCAGTTAGCAGCTAGCTCTGTTCTGAGGCCCAGTGAGAGTGAAAATCCACCGTAACACAGTTTAAAGTTGCGATAATTGCGTCGGCTAAATACTGATAAGATGTGATGAAATGGATGAAACGGATCAAAAATTACCTAATTGGCAAGGCTACACAAGTGCCATAAACTGTTTATGCCGTCTAAAAGCAGGGTTGCCAGGTCTGTGCAACACAACCAGTCCAATTTAAGAACTCAAACTATGCATATACAGAAACATATATACTGTTTTTACAATTCAAGATCATAGCTGTCATTAATCTTTACTTCCTTAGATATTATTCATGTAAAAAGCAGACAAAACAGATCCGTAGAACTTCGAAAGTAGTCCAGTTCCACAGGGAAACCATTAACCTGGCAACCCTGACTGAAAGCAACTGAACTGCAGAGTGTAAGTAAGTGCAAGTAGACAAACGATTAGAGAGAGATGAAAACAGAAAAATTGTGCATGACTGATTTAAAAATATCTAGCTATGTAGAGCTGCAACAAGTAATAGAATTTTAAATTAATTGCCAACTATCTTGTTATTGATTTATCAGTGTGATAAGTTTATTTAGTTAGATTCTCCCATTTCGCTGTCTTACATGTGAATATATTTTGGTTTCTTTATTCCTCTCTGACAGTAATTTGAATATCTGATATTTGATGTTAACAGTTACTCAATTACTGAAGAAAAAGTATTCTAGAGAAAAATCTGTAGGTGCAGCCCCAATTGATTGATCAAACAAAAAATCACACTAAGACACATTTATTCATCAAGATAATAATTGACTGATCAATCGACTGAAAATAATCACTAGTTGCCAACCTATAGCTTTTATGTTAAAATGTACTTATTTATTTGTCCATTCTGAGACGTTTGGAGAGTCCCAGAGCTTTTTAGTTTGCAGTTAACAGCAGACACTTAAAAAGCTAAATTAAACCAGAATCGGAGGTCATCACTTTTTTCTCAGACAAGGACCACTATAAGACAGAATACACCGAGGACGTTCTCATGCAAGAAATATTAAATGTATAAACATATTTGCACCATTTCAACACAAACCTCCCACTTAAAGAGCTTGTTTTACTCGTGGTTACATTAAAGATAAAGAAAATACAGATTTTGAGTATTTTATATTCACTAAATTATATATATAAAGAATACAAATAATAGAAAAATATAAAATAGGCCTAAAACTGTACAAAAAGAAATAAGTTCATAAATATATTTGCTTGTACAAAGGAAACGGTGTAAATGAGTAATGACAAAATTTAATCCTGGCACAAATTTTCAGTTGAAAAATCGGTACGCCAAGCAAGTTAAGTTTACAACTAATGGATTATATCAACAAATCATTGCAATTCTACATTGTTTGAAACATATCACTGCAAAATTTAATGAAAGTTTTCATGTTTTTCAATAGAAATGAGAACAATTATGTAAAAACGATAATTTCTTCTAATATTGCAACTGCAATATCAGTTAAAATAATCACATTTAGATATTACAATCATTCGTCCCTATTTTGTAGTAAATGATAACGCTAGGATCACTTTAAGTTACTATCAATTAGAACAGCCAACTTTATTTCTTCCCTTGTGATTCCAACTTTCAAAAAATTGTTTAGTTCCTCCTTTTGCTAGAGGCTCTCTGCACTCCACTCAAGGACTCCTGATGGTCCCCGAACCCAAGTTTTAAAACCACTGCAGTAGATCACAGCTATCTGCAGAAGGAATACTTAAAAAAAAAGCTATTTAGTTACGGTGGATTTTAATTTGACTCCTCACAGCCACACATCCATTCGTCTGTGTTCTCCTGCACGCATTCAAGGCCACACTGATGTTTTTAAATGGTTTTCAGTTTAATCTATTGTTAATAAACATGTCAGTTAGCTGTTGTTCCACACCGGAGACGTGGCCTCTTTAAAGTCCCACCAGCTTCTATGGAAATGGTTCTAGTCAGCAGATTGCCTCAGTTTTAACCTCTGTGCTCAGTGTTTCACTATTTAACGCCTGGCCATAACAAAAGCTTTGCTCACTTGATCAGATCAGAACAGAAGTTTCTCTGCATTAATTCACTAGTGGATTTTTGAATTACTGAAATGTCATTGAATGGTTAAAATGTTTATAATAAAAAATGTGAAATGTGCTTTTTGTCATTTTTTATTTCCCAGTGTAATTTATTGGTATGACTCTGGTTTACATTGACACAGCTGAGTGTGACTCAGTATCACCTGACGCTGCAGTTTGCAGACAATAGACTCCTGCTTAAAGTTTAAATGCAGCTTCTTTAACTTAAACATATGACTTCTGTGTTCTAATGGGGTTATTGATGTTTTTTAACAACTGAAGGGAGAAAAAACATTTTGAGGGGTAAAACTTTGAAAGAACGAGTGAATAAAACTCACCTGGTGTTCAGTTAAAGAGAAAAACTGATGTCTCGTCTGGGTAAAGTACAAAGAGTGGTTTTCAAGGAAGAAAAACCCTCTTTGGAGGTAAAACAGCTCCTGAGGACTTCTGGACTCCTTTTTTGACTTTGTCGGACAGTTTTTTTGTCCTCCTCTGACTCTGAGGCAGGATCATTGTCACCAACCCTGAACTTGACTGATCATTACTGAAGATTTCTCTGCATATTTTCTAATTTTTTGGATCAATCAGATCTTCACTGTGGTTTTGAAGGAGTCCATTGGGAGTATTTTTCCTCAGATTTTGATGATTATTTTGATTCTGGAATGAAGAGAAAACCTTTGGACTGCTTTTTTTTCCCCATTCTGTCTGACACTTTTTCCCTGTTTGGCACCAACTTAATTTTTTTGTTTAAGAAGGTTTTTTTTTTTTTTTTTTTTTTTTGTAAGATTTTTCACAGAGCGGGTGGCGAGTGGGAGGCCATTTGGCCGTGTTAATCCTGTTGTCCAAGTTGTAATTTGAGCATTTGTTCTGAAATGTTGGTTTTTCACCCCTGTTGTTTTCTAAACTTGTTGAGTTCTCTATTGCTCCAGGCCCCATCTACCGAGAAGCTTCCAGTTTTGTACTTAGTGGATTCCATAGTGAAGAATGTTGGAGGAGAATACCTTGCAGTGTTTGCTAAAAACCTAATCACTTCATTTATATGTGTCTTTGAAAAGGTACAGTTCTCTTTGCTGCTGTTTAGCATATTTAAGAATTTAAGCACTAAAACATCTTTAGCAGCCACCTTCACTTCCCTCCTGTTTGTTGTGTTGCTTGCTTTTTATGTGTGATCTTGTGCACTCTGCTCCTGTGTACTTAAAGCCATCATGTAGCCCTGCTAATAAAAGTAAAGTTTACAGTTTTTTATCCTGTCTAGAAAGTGTTAAACCAGTAGCTTTAGCAGTAGTTTTAGTGCTAACGGTTGTATTAGCCTGTGCTGTGATGCTGCTGAAGTGTGCTGTAGGTTTTTGTTGGTAGCTGTGGACCAAGTCCTGTCCTCTGTTTGTAGGTGGATGAAAACACTAGAAAGAGTCTGTTCAAGTTACGATCGACGTGGGACGATGTGTTCCCCCTCAAGAAACTGTACTCGCTGGACGTCCGGGTCAACTCCGTGGACCCGGCCTGGCCCATCAAGCCTCTGCCGCCCACCATCAACGCCAGCATTCACGTCAACCCCAAGTTCTTAAAACAGGTGTGTATGTTCTGCAGACACCACATCCATCAGACTGGGGCGCAGCCTCTGCTTTGTTGTTGCACATACAATATTTATTGGGTGTAATTTATTCCAAACTGTACGGCAAAGTTTAGAAAGGTTGAGATGAAACCAAAAGTATCTGCTTCTGCATCAGTTTTTTTTTTTTAAGTAAGTTTAGGAAAATGACGAAATATGTGCATTGAAATATCAACCAGCAGTGTGCACCCACAGTCTTGAAAGTTTGGAAAATGCTTAATGTTAATTATGTTTTTAGGATTGAAGTGTCACAATTTGAATATGCTTCTTGAAAAATGTTTTATCTCAACATAATGTGTGTCATTGACACAGTAACTCATGTAAACAGCTGCTTATCATGTCTTCAGTTCACATTTATTAACAAAAGGCCTTAAAATATGAAATGATCTTAGATTCTGTTTGGGAACGTCTTAAATATTTATTTATTGAATGCTGTAATTGTGATCTAAAATTAATTCCAGGCACTAGAGTTGAATGCTTCTATAATCCCGATAGTGTTTTAGGTTTTTGCTGATAAACATCTGGGCAGATGTTCTTTTATTGTCATTTTGCCTCATAATTTTGACAATCACTGCCTACATTTTCACATTTGATTTTTACTTTTACTACAAAATGACCTTGAAATTTCATTAAACTTCATGAAAATGTTTTAGTTTTAGTGAGCTGATAAACTGAGACGCCCTGTGAAACAATTTTATCATATTTGTCTGGTGGTGTCAGTTAGCAAGGATTAATAAAACATGCAATCAGCTAAGATAAACTAATAGTCTTCACTGGTTGCTGTGGGTATAAAGGAACTCTGAACTTTACTTTTGCAATTACAGTCATAGTAAAACTTTAGATGTGTAGATAAAGACTTAGGGTCTGGAAGTTTGTGGTTTTAGTACCTTGAAAATGCTTGAATTTTACTTTTAAAACTGCTCAAACTGTTCAAAGCAGGTCTGCGCTGCTTTAGTCCCCTGGGTCTTTTTACTGTTATTTTTGTCTCTTTTTCTACTCAAAAACTATTAAAATGTTGAAACAACGTAGTTGGAGACTAAATATGTCAGTTTTTTCCTTTGCAAAGCTGAATTTGCAAAGGAAAAAAATGTCTCTAGAGCTGAAGTGATTACTCAGAATGGCTTGTCAGGAAATTAAATGACAACTGTCTTAATCATTGGTTATTTATTTGAGTCATTTTTCCAACACAGATGTCATTTTTTCTGGTTCCAGCTTTGTAAAATGTCAGGACTTTGTAATTTTCTTTGTCATATGTGACAGAGTTGAATGTCTTTGGGTTCTGCACTGATTTTTAGAGAAAACAATGTTGAAGGTGTCACGTTTTGCCTCTGAGAAACTAACAGCATATTATCACAAAGACTTGACAATTTATTGAGAAAATAATCAGAACAGCGTAGAATAGCGCTTGATCATTTTCTCTAATGAATATCAGAAAAATGCAAGTTGAAACTGATGCCTTTAAATTTCTTGTTGTGTGATGACATTTTTGCTCCAAAAGAAACATATTGATGATCTTTCTGTTTACTAATTGATTGGTCATCTTATTATTGCTGCTGTAGGTGAGTCAATAATCAAAATAGTCGCCTATTATTGAGCTTGAGTGAAAGTCGGTCTTAAGTCACAAGCAGGCAGGCAGACATCCCTTTAACCAATTGTTCATAATTTTGTATTCACTGCTGTCCTTCATGTGAATTGGAAGGAACCAAATCGGTATTGATTAATCTGACTTTTTATAGATTCATTATCTCCTGTTGAATCTTAATCTGTAAATAACCAGCTGACAGATACAGTCTGTTTGTCATTGTGTTCTGACTTCGAACCCTTTCGTTGTCCTCTGACCCTCTATGACCTTAATGTGTCTCCAGTCTGAGGAGGTGACCTCTCCTCAGCCGGCCCTCGCACCACCGCCGCTGACACCACCACCAGCAGCAGCGGCGGCGCCCCCTCCACCGCCGGTCCCAGTCGTCAGTCAGTGCAGTCTGACCCAGGAGCAGCTGATCAGGCAGCAGCTGTTGGCCAAACAGAAACAACTCCTGGAGCTTCAGCAGAAGAAGATCGAGTTGGAACTGGAGCAGACCAAAGCTCAGCTGGTACTTGTTTTGAATTGATGTTCATGTGTCAGCTGATTTTGAGTCATGAGAACCACGACTGTGAGCGTGAACATCGTCGTCCTGCAGTTCTTTTCTTTTAGTGCAGTGATCATACTTGAGTGAATCACTAAAAGTCCAAAGCTTAGCCACACTTAAATCGATCATATTGTTGTCTGACTCACCAGATGCACGCTGCAGGTATAAGTCCTCTCGTTGGTCACTTACTTCAAGCAGCATCACAGAATCGGCTGTGTACATTTTCAAAGTCCCCAGGAAACCAGAATGACCTCCTTGCTGCCACCTACGTGCTGAAAACTGTAAATTAGTACCTGAGAAGCTAATGACATGAACATTAGCAAGCTAACACCTGTTAGCGTTTCTTTCGCAGTGATTTTGTTATTGTCATGCCAAAGTTCACCACCTGATGTGCAAATGTTCCACCAAAACAAGTTCCCCCTCAACACTTTTTTGCAGCAGCACTGTTGTTGCATCCTGAGCTTAGCTCCGCCCACGATGTTTGTGATTGGTTTAAAGAAATGCAAACAAGGCAGAGTGTTTTTTTTCCCTAAAGCAGAAAGTGTATGTGTGGAGCCAGACCTTAAAACCACTGGAATGTAAAGTTCTCGGTAGAACTTCGTGGGTGGATTCTTGTTAGCACCCTTACCTCCAGAGAGGGTTCTAGGTGGAACTATTGCACAGTAAAAGAGTTTTCTGACAAAATTTTAAAATGGAAATTGTTGGAACCGTGTTGTGGTGAGAAAACTCGTCTGACTCTGTTTCCTGTTAGTCGTGATTTATCTGCCTCATAGCTGCTCCGTCTGTTTTTCTGTCCATCTTTCTGGTTCAGATGTAAAATTGTCTCCTGTCTGTGAAACAAAAGCACTAACAGCTGTTTCCTGTCTGCAGGCCGGTGGATTCGTCTTACCAACATCCACTCCTGTCTCCACTGCAGCAACGACGGTGAGCACGGCGCCAAAGCCCGTGACCCAGACTGCTCCTGTGGTTCGACCCTGGATTCCTCCTCAGACTCAGGCAGACACCAAGACGTCCACCAGAGACCCCCGTCTGAACCGCACCGGCCCCCCAGCCGCCTCCCAGACCAAAGAACAGCCTGCTGGGAAGAAATCAGACACAACGACATCGGGAGGTCCTGCTGTGACGCCCGAGAAACACGCCCGCCCCGACAAGGCTAAGACCCTGAGGAAAGAGCTGCCGGAGGAGAAGACCAAGTCCAAGTCTCCGTCCCCGATGGCAAAGAGTGTCCCGAGTAAAAACAAGCAGGTGGAGGCGGAGATGCAGAAGTCAGCTGATGGCGCCAAGAAGGATCCGCGGCTGAGGAAACGTACGCAAGACAAGAGCGGCGAGGCCAAAGATGGTGAGGTGAAGGAGAAGAAACGATGCACTGACAAGAAGGAGCGAGAGGAGGTGGCACGGGGAACGGAGCCTCCAAGGTCCAACAAAGGGAAGTTGGTCAACGGGTCTGTGACCAAACATGACCGTGACGAGGCCACAGACAAGCTTGAGTTCAAGGCGGGAGGCAACGCCCGGACACACGCCAGGAAACGCACTCGCTCGCGCTCCAGGTCGCGCTCCCCCAACGCCTCCCCGAAGAGGAAAGACAGGCGCTCGCCCAAGAGCCGAGCCAGGAGCAGCTCCCTGTCCCCGTCGCCGTCGTCTCACAAAGCCGGCAAACCCAGGAGGGTCCGTGCAGACGAACCCGAGCACGGCAAGCCCAGCAGAGAGGACCGCCTCACTCCCAAAAAGAACCAGCCGGAGAGCAGGAGGTCCAAGAGGCCTGCGGAGGACCGCCACTCCGAAACCAGAGACTCTCACTCACCACGGAGCCACGACGGAGGAGCCAAGGAGATGAAGGACGCTCCTCACCGCTGGAGGAGCGGCTGGGAGGAGAACAAACAGTGAGTCCAGCTTCATCATGTCAGCTTGTACTCATCTGATCAGAGAGAATATTTCACTGCTGGCTGCACCTCAGACTCTAAAGAGAGAAGAAAACATCTCTGTAGGGCTGCAACTACTGATTATTTTCATTATCAATCTGTCATTATTATTCATTGTTATGAATAATTGATTGGTTGTTTGGTCCATAAGATGTCAGAAAATGGTGAAAAATTAATCCTTGTCAATAACTCGTCAAGTGAAAAATGGGTCCAAACTTCGTACGTCATCATGTCTGTAGACCTATTTTTCTACTAGGGATCAATCTGGCGATCATTTTTCCTTTAATTGTTCAGTTGTTTGGTCCATAAAATGCTGATCAGAGTCTTGTTTTGTCCACAACTCAAAGCTTCAGTTTACAGAGAGGAGTAAAGAAAAATCATTTCATTTCTGTTCTGTGTTGTTTCTTCTTCTTCAGCCTGAAGCTGCAGGAGGATTCTCACCCAAAGCCCGGACCTCCGAGACACAAACAGTATGGCACGCCGACTCGGCCCGCCACCCCCCGGACCCCGAAGCACCGCCTCAGCGTGGACGCCAACCTGCAGATACCTGAAGTCCTCAACTCGGCCTCTAAGAAGGACCTGCTCAGGAGGGTACGCCACAAAACAACCGCTCCCTCAGATTCACACGTTCTAGAAATGTAGAAAGAGAACCTGCCACACTCACAACTTTACCCACTCAATTATTTGTTCATCCACAGTATTTCAATCTGTCTTTTAAATCAGAATTAAATCTGTTGTTATAGCATTATCCAGAACCTTTTAAGCTCTGATGATTACAGAAACTGGCTAATTTTAAAATAATAATAATGTGGAGCGACTGAAGAGAAAATCAAACCACAAATACACTTTTTACAACCAAAATTAGTGCATATATTTCTCACACACAAGTCAAAATTTGTGATCGACTCCTTTGACAGTAGACCAGTTTTCCTTGGGTTTTCCCAGATGTTGGTGGGGGTTTTTTTGTTCGGTGTCAAAGGGACTTAAATGTGAATTTATGTGGCGCTTCATGCCACAAGATGGTGCCAAACATCACTTCTTAAAGTCCATTTTATAGACCTGCTTTTATGTGATGTCTTCTTTTTTTAATATATATATATATAAATTATTAGTTAATCTTTGTAATTATTCATACTGACATAACGACAGCATCATGTGGTGTCTCCTCATGTGCACTTTCTCTTCTTATTATCTCTTATCCTATTGTCTTGGTTTTACTTCAGTTTTAGCTGGATTTCTTTCTTGCCCTCTTTGGCCGTATTGTGTTATATGTATTGATTTGTCTGTCAAAGCACTTTGTAAAGTCTGTTTTAAAAGGTGCTATATAAATGAAGTTATTATCACTGAGCAGAATATTTTCAGGTGTGGCTGAAGGTGTTTTGATTTGATTGATCCTGTAAAAAAATCTTAATGTGTTTTCTCAATTTTAATGATTGATTAAATTCTAAAAGTTATTAGACATGGTTAAAAACACATTAGCGACACTCTGCTTTAAATTACTGTCAGACTGCCGACATTAAATGGATCTCGTGTCCACTTGTCTCCCATTGTACAACCCAGAACCTGAATTAAAATATTCTTCTTCTTCGAACTTGGAACACTGGAAAGCAGGGCTGTCCTGAATACTTCACTGCTCTGTGTAATTCCAAAAATGTTATAAGGCATTAGAGAAAATATAACTTTTTTTTTAAGCAGACAGGTATTGAAAGTAGTTTTTCCTCTGGATATTTGTCTAAAAGTCATTTTCTGTGTCTCTGCAGGCCAGTAAGCGTCTGGAGAGCGGTGAGATTTCCCAGGAGGACTTCCTGAACATTGCCCACCAGCTCAATCATTTGTTTCAGTATCAGAAGGAGAGGGAGCAGCAGCACTCTGAAAACTGGATCGACTCTGGCAACAGCTTCCCCGCCAAGAAGCAGCCGCTGCTGACCACACCTCCCTCCGTTCAGCCCCGCCCTCACGAGGCCATGGATGCGGCCGAGCTGTCCTACTACGAGCACAAGTCCAAACTGAGGAAGACCCAGGTCACCCACCGAGCCACCGGAGAGGACTGGGAGGCCGAGGAGAGTCCGGATGAAGCTGAGGAAGGGACGCAGGGTGAGAAGACGGGCGGCGGCCGGAGCACTGGACACCCACCGTCACATAAATACAACCGGGCTCCACGGGACAGACAAGGTGAGCTGTTTTATCTGTTTATCTATGACTTAAATAATTGGCAGCTGTTTTGAAAGTTTCCCTGGTAACAAATCTGTGAGCTCATGTTTGATTTGCTCTGGCAGGTGAGAGGCGGAGTAAAGAGCGTGAGGAGCCCCGCCCTCCGCTCGGGCCCATGATCGAGGAGTACAACCACGGCAAAGAGTTTCCCACCCTGAAGTCTCTCCAAGGCCTTCGCTTCAGGAGGAGAGCCGACCCCCGAGAGTCGAGTGAGTGTGCCCCTCTGAACGTCTCCATGACGACGTGTTAATGTGATAAAACTGACCTGTGAAGCCAAAATATTATCTGTTATCTGTCGTTTTTATCCACAGAGAGGTCAGAGGTCAGGTTCTGGAGCTGCGGGGTGTCAGGGTCTCGATCAGTGATACTTCAGCAGGGTTAGAGACTCTTCTAAAGAGATCACAGTTTACACATTTAATCAGAGGTCAAGCTCACAATCACAACAGATAACAGCAGTGTCTGTGGAAGCAGTGAAATAAAAAAAATCATCATCAAAAAGTCACCATTACAGCGGGAAGAGGCGAAATTATCAGATTAGAATAGAAAGTAAAAAATAATGATTAAATGATCAACATTGAGATTAAAAATCACAATTATAAGATAAGTCAGAGTTATGAGATAAAATAATGTTGAAATGGTCATTAATAAAGTGGAATTTGTGTAATAAAAAAAATCAAATGTAAGAACATAGATATGAAGTCGAAATTCTGAGAAAAAGTAAAAATTATTTGAGGGAAAGAACAATGAGATTAAAAAAAATTGTGGTGAGAAAAAGGGCTAAATTAAAAAATCATCATTATGTGTTCACATTGAGATATCAGGTCGAAATTATGATATGAAAAATTTCATATCTGATGAAAAAACCTCTAAATTATAATAAAATGTTGAAATTGAGATAAATGCTTGTAATTATGATAAAAAGTTCAAATTTTCAGATAAGTTGAAATAATTTGTCATAATTTTTGTCGTAGTTTGGACTTTTCATCTTATAATTGTTTTAAAAAAAAAAACCTGATTGATAGTTGTATTTTGTAATTATGACTGACCATGGGGCCTTTGATTGGTGAAAATAGGCTTCCATTAGAGTCCAGATGTAGTTCACCACAGTAGATCTCAGGGAATCATGGGAGTCGTAGTCAGTAATAATTTAGAGGGGAGAGGAGTTTGGAAGGAGAAATTAGATTTATTTTCTGTAAAACTGTAAGTGAGATGAAGCTCAGACTGTTCAGAACATTAAAAACATGGCTGACAGGAAGTGACACGTACACAGATAGGAGCAGTCGATGTCGGACAACATTTTGATGAGTTTGTTTCTGTTTCCAGCTGAGCGTGAGTGGAACTCCCCGCTGACAGAGCGCCAGCGCTATGATGAGCGTGATGAGCAGAAGAGTGGCTACGACGCCCCGCGCAGGTACGGCCCACCTGCCGACTCCAGACATGCGGACCCTCGCAGGCCGGAGGGAGCGCCGCCCTCTGGGACCGTGGTCCACAGGAACTGTCCAAGTCCAGCTGGTCTGGACCCACCGGCGCCTCGCTTCGAGCGTGAGCGTCTGTCGCCTCTGCACCAGAAAGAGACAGGAGAGGCGAGCCCGGTCCCACGATTCGAGAGCCCAAACAGCGAGCACTCGGACGACGGGCCCCTCAACATGGACGTCCCTCCTTCCCACCCTCATCCTCCTCCTCCTCCCCCAAAATCCATCCTGAAGGCACCGAGCCGTGGGGGGCCTCTGTCATCCGTCCGACACAGCGACTCCCCGGGACACACGCCGCCCCATGATGGAGGACATGCCCCCACCCGGTATGAGGGGCCCGGTCACATGGCCCCCTCCAGACCACATCCTCCAGGCTGGTACGAAGGCGGCGGCGGCGGCGGCGGCGGCGGCGGCGGCGGCGGTGGCGGTGGTGGCGGCCCCGGGCGCTACGAGGACTCATCACGGTTTGATGGGCCTCACCACCCACCGGGGCCCGGGAGGTTTGATGGCGGCGGTCCCCCTCCTCACAACCTGCCAGAGAGGTTCGATGGACCCGGGCCCCACATGTCTCATGGTCCAATGAGACCAGGCAGGTTTGAAGGTCCACCTCACCCTCAGGGCCCCGTGAGGTTTGATGGCCCTATCGGTCAGCAGCCCCCCGTCAGGTTCGAGGGACAGGGGCCTGGACCGGGACACTTTGAAGGCCCCATGCAGGGCTTCAACAACATGGCTCCTGGTCCTGGATCTGGACCAATGGGCTTCCAGCAGCAGCGGCCCCTGCGCTTCGAGGGCCCTCCAAACCAGATGGGCCCCATGAGGTTTGAGGGCCCGGGCCCGATGCGCTTCGATGGGCCCCTCCAGCCTGGACCCGGACCCAGGTTTGACTTACCCAACATGCATCAGGGCGGGCCTCCGATCTATGAGTCGGCCCCTGGGCAGCAGGGCCCAATGAGGTTCGCTCCACAACACAACCTGCAGCCCCCTATGAGGCCGATGGCCCCACCGATGTACGAGAACCCCATGGCCCCCCAGCAGAACTTCAACATGGCCCCCCAGCGTTTCCCGGAGCCCATGAACCCTCAGTTCCCTGCTGCGCCGATGGCGTTCCCATCTCAGCCCAACATGCAGCAGCCCGCAAACTTCAACATGCAGCCCGCCCCGCCCTTCAGCCAGCCAGGCCCCGCCCCCTTCTACAACCCTGCTGCCCCCGCTGTCACCATGCAGCAGCCGGTGAGTCACACACCTGTCGACCAATCACTGACGCACCTGTTACTTAGCGAAAGGAGAAAAAAAATCAGTTTACAGCAGTTTGATTTTAGTTTTCATTCCTTTTTCATGAAAAAGTTTTAATGCGACACACTTGAGAATAATGATCGTATAAATAAAGTTGATGATCAAAGAGTAAAATAACAGTAAATATAAATGTACAGAAAAACATTATTGTGGTTTTATTTCAGCAGCTGCTGCTCAGACAGGACTTGAGTTAAACCTTTGAATTTGAAACTTGAATCTGTTTGTGTAAATGTTCTCTTGTTGTTTCAGGTGAACATGATGGGGAACCTGAACCAGCAGTTCCTGCCACAGAACCCTGTGCCTTTCAGACAGCAGAGTAAGACCCTCCTCATCCTCTTAAGTACTCAGACAGGAAGGAGTGTGTGTTTCCAACAGGAAGAACTGCAGCCTGTTGAATGTGTAGATTTTTAGTAGACTTGCACCGATTTCAACTTTCTTAGCCGATTCCGATTTCTGATTTTTGAGGGGTCTGACCTACCGATTCCGATTTTGGCCGGTTCCGATTTTCAGTCTTTCTAAGAACTGTGATTGACAGCATTCACAAACATTTTTGCAACTTTTCTTGTAAATATGTTCATAATAAGACACTGACTATTAAATATTAATGTGCTACTTTCTCCAAAATCATCCAGATTACAACCAGGCCTTTTTATAATTTTATATTAAGATTATGAATTGGGTGAATGTGATCTCGCGATATCATCTTGCGGGATTTCGTGGGACGCGATTTCACGTGATCTTTTGTGGAAGCGGATGTAAACAAACCGGAGACTAACGCGGTGCAACAGTTTGAAGTAAAACTTTGCCGTGAGAAAAACAAACACAGAAGTTAAAGGAGTCTGGATGAGAAAATGTTTGAGGAGACACATCAACACAGGTTGTTTATTCTTCTGCCAGAACAGGAAGTGAGATTTTAACTGTCCCTCTGTGAACAGCAGTCTGCTGCTAGCTTGCTAGCATTAGCCTGAAGTGCGAGAGAGTTTACGGCTGTTCGACGACGTTGTCAGCTGCTCTGTCTCGTTGTAGACTGTCTGTCTTCTCTTTATCCTGTTCTTGGAATCTGTCTCTGACACCATCTTCAAGCAGACGTGTGTCAGAGTGTGTAGCTTTTATCAGCGCTGTGTTGACGTCACGGTCAGTTTGTCTGCTGCGCGCATGACGTGACCATCGTGCAGAACATGTGTGAGACAATGACGGGCACAGAACCGGATTTGTGACGCTGACCGGCCGGTCACCGGTCAGGGCCGGTCACGTGAAAACCGGCCCGATTCCGAGCACTGCCGATTAATCGGTGCAAGTCTAATTTTTAGAGTTGGTGAAGAATCCTGAAAGTGAAGAGAGCTGCAGACTTTAAAATTAAAGAGTAAATATATTAAAGTTTGTTTTAAATGTCATAAATTCTAAAAAAAAAAAATAGATGCTGTCAGTTTAATCTTGATAAACACATGAAGTCTTTGACTGTTTGTGTCTGCAGCTCCGCAGGTCGTCCCTCCAGAGAACCACTTTGGTCAGGTTGACGTCAACGACCTTCTGTCCAAACTCATCTCCAATGGCATCATCAAACCCTCGCAGCCCGACGCCGCCGCCGTGCCAGCTACAGGCACCGGTCAGTGAATCCTGCTGCTGCTGCCATCTTCATCAGGGCCTTTAATCTAATAAAAAAAACTGTCATTATTTGTTTGTTCTAACATTTTTTTCTTTGTTTTTTTCCCAGAAGCAACCACGGCGGCTCCAGCACCTCCTGTGGAGGAGGAGGAGGAGGAGGAGCCTGAGGTGGAGGAGGAGGACGTCCCTGACCTCACCAGTTTCTCCATTGATGACATGAAACAGTGAGTTTAGGAATTTAAAAACAACATTGAACATTATTCTTTATGTAGAATATAAATTAACATCACTCATTCTTGAGAGTTGGAACAAAACTGTATTATGCTCTTATTATTCTGAAAAATATATTTTAAATGTCTGTTAACCCGTGAAACGAGCCGACCTTATTAAATGTTTTATTAAATGTAGAATTTGACTCTGTTGGATGGAAAAATCTGATGGAGGTCATTGGTCTTTTTTGTTTTCTTGAACCAACATGCCTCAAAATAATGAATCAATTATTAATTAGTTTATAACTAATGGAACGATCCTTGCAGCTCTAGAAGTGTCTTGTGTACTTGTGACTCATCGTGACCTGCTCCCTGTCTGTCAGGCGTTATGAGAGCGTGGTGACGAAGCTGTACTCGGGGAACCAGTGCTGTCTGTGCAGCATGAGGTTCACCGCCGCTCAGACAGACATGTACGCCGACCACCTGGACTGGCACTTCAGACAGAACCACGCCGGGAAGGTCGCCAGCAAGAAGGTCACACACCGCCGCTGGTACTACAGCCTCAGGGTGAGAACACACACACTTCCTGCTGACTGACCTCAAAACAACTGAAGGGCTCACAGGAGATCTGCAGCTCGTAAACTCTGTGTGTGTCTGTCTCTGTGTGTGTGTGTGTGTGTGTGTGTGTGTGTGTGTGTGTGTGTGTGTGTGTGTGTGTGTGTGTGTGTGTGTGTGTGTGTGTGTCTCAGGACTGGATCGAGTTCGAGGAGATCGCCGACCTGGAGGAGCGAGCCAAGAGTCAGTTCTTTGAGAAGGAGAACGAGGAGGAGGTTCAGAAGAACCAGGCGGCTGCCAAAGAGAAAGAGTTCCAGAGTGTGAGGGCCACTAAGGATCAAGTGGGAGAGGTGAGACGGACGCAGTCACATGATCATCAGCCAATCAGGAGCCTCGTTCATGTAGAAATACTCAAGTAGAAGTCCTGTACTCAAATTTGATGGAAAAATACAAAATGATCAGCAGCAAATAAAGTTAAAGTCCACATGACACAGAGTGGCCTTTTTCAGAATCATATTTTATTTATTATCTTTTATTTTTTATTATCTTTTTGTTTTACTGATGAAAGGAAAAAACACGAGCCAAGGTTTGTTTATGCACAGATGAAGATTTATTGATAAGGCCTGTTGTGATTTGGGTTGCAGTGAATAATTCTTCTTAAAAAGTGAGTCCCCATAAAAATAAAGTTGGAGGAACACAGCAGTAGGTAGAAATTAATAAATTAAGTCTGACACTGTCACATGAATGTAGTGAAGTAAAAGTAGAATATTTCCTCTAGGATGTAGTGTAAAATGGAAATACTTGGGAGTACAAGTACCTCAGACTATCGCTTAAGCACAGTGCTTGAGTAAATGTACTTAGTTACCTTCCACCACCCGACATGAAGAGTAAATAAAGAGTGATGTCAGACTATGGCAGCCTGAAGGGACAAATCAAAGCTGAACAGAAAAGCAGAAAGCAAAAATTACTGAAGGTGATCTGAGGATTTCCTTAATAACAATAATAAGAAGAAAAATACAAATGGCATGTTTTTTTTTCCTGCAGTCGTGTGAAATCTGTCAGGAGCCGTTTGAGACGTACTGGGTGGAGGAGGAGGAGGACTGGTTCTTGAAGAACGCCATCAGGGTCGACGACAAGGTACGAAACAGAAAAATGTGAAAACGAGAGCTGAGCAGCTCATTCTTCCCTCTTTTTTTGTTTCATGAAAAATCATCAGCTAGAAATGAGAAGCTGCTTTACTTTAAGAATCACAGACGTCGTGTTTCAGCAAGTTGAATCTGCAGCTGGTATCACTGTAAACTGCAGAAATGCAGTGCGAGAATGTAGCGTTTAGTACGCATAGCAACAGTAACTAAGGAAGGCGGTGCTTAGCAAAGGGTCAGTTTACTGTAATATTACTTTTAGCGAGTGACGTTGAAGTGAATTGCAGCCCACATCCTGTCGGTACCGACAGCAGCTGCTGACTGATGGTGAATAAACTGGGCTGTGAACCTCGCCGGTCCAGACGTCACAGCTGACTGTGTCTTTTACTAAAGTGGCTGGATGACTTCATTTTTTGCTGATTTTAAAGTTTGAATCAGTTTGAAAATGAGTTTCCTGAGTTTTTCTCTGCTGTATGTTTGTGATGCTTCATTTGTCGACGCTGATGGTTCTGATGTTTGATCTGTTTTTCTCTCTGCAGATCTTCCATCCTTCCTGCTTTGAGGATTATAAAAATGTAAGTAACCGAAGAATAGACTGATCAATAAACAGATGATCATCACCCTTCAGTCATCTGACCTGCTGCCGTTTGTCTCCACAGTCGTCGTACCTCGATGTCACGCCGTCGCCCAACAAGCTGCTCGCCGACCACCCGCTGAGCGCCTTCATTAAAGCAGAAGAAGAAGAGGAGGAGTCTTCTTCGTGTGTGATCGCCACCACTGCAATCAAACAGGAAGTGGAGACTGTTGAGCCTCCTGAAGTGAAGAAGGAGGAGGAGGAGGAGGTTTTAACAGAAGAAGTGCAATCGGATCAGAGTAAACTGTAACGCTGCTGCTGCCTCACCGTCACTTTTTCTGTGTTTTTGGAAGAAAAGGTGTTTTTTAGCGTGCGGAGGCCGAGTCCTCAGCAACATAACCTTCAATACATTTTTGTATTTGGATTCTGCACGACCATTTCAGGTCTCTGTTTCTGTGAATCAAATCAAAGTGAACTGAAAATGTTTATTTAAAAAGAGGAAATGTTTCGTTTGTTTGGGTAAAAACTGTAAATGATTTAATTTATAAATTAAAGTATTTTTTGTATCTCTGGTGTAACAGTGATTGAATCTGACAGCTGCTGTCTGCTGCCTGTTACTGTCTGTAAATAGTTGAATTTGATTGGTTGGTTGGTTTGTTGATGACGGGTAGTTGCAGGTGTTGACTTGTTTCAGGTAAGCATCATCTGATTGGACGACTGAAGACTCCAGCTGCTCTTCGGGAGGCGCGTCTGGAGGATCCGAGTCAACTTTTCGTTAGTTTTTTCTTTTGGTCTCGAGTTGATCTTCAATAAAAGAGTCTGAAACTTGTTTGTGTGAACAGTGATTGATCTTTGACTCTGCTCTCAGTTTTATTGTCATTTAGGTTCCAAATTTAAATAAAGGTTCAGTGGATTTAAATTTTGCTCTTCTGTTTTTATTTCTTTTACCTGAAAAGTCTGGACAAGTTCAAGTGTTCGGAAAATGGAGAGTGAGGTTCTCTGTGATCTGAGAACTTTTTACTTTACAAAACATCTGCATATGACGACATACTGATGGTCAATGATGTTCTAGTTTCAGTAAACAGGAAGCTTCAAATGTAACTTTATTCTGAAAAAATCTCCAACTTTTTACATTCAGATTCAACATTATTTATTAAATCAAGTAAACATTCAAAATTGTAAAAAGATCTTGATCTGCTCTGAATAAAGCATGTTTCCATGGCAACACAATGAACATAATGCACATAGAAATATTAAATATAAAAGTGTGTTCTTGTAATCATTCGATTCACCAAAACGAAAAGGCAATCTTTAGTCACTTTGCTAAAATGACTAAAAAGATAATGTTAAGGTCAGTTCACCAAAATAAAAAGCAATTGTTAATCAATTCAACAAAATAAAATACAAAACATTAGGGTCAATTCATCAGAATAAAAGACAAAATAAAGAGAAACAGGGAGTTAAAATGAAAATCAGGAGCTCTTCAATCAGGGCCAGTAGTTAAAACTAAAAAACAACATACTACTAAGGAACTGAAAAGTCATTCTCAATTTCAAGTTAAAATTTGTTTTTTTTAAATTATATATATATGTGTATATATTTGGGTCTGATCACCAAAATAAAAGACAAAATGTTTGCCAGTTTATTTAAGTGAAAAACAAAATATTTTCTTTAGCAGCGTCTCTTCATCTACTTCAACTAAATACATTTTTGAGGTACTTTAATTATACTTAAATTAAGTATTTCCATTATGTTCTACTTTCTATTTCTATTCAATTGAAACCAGTACTCGGATCCTTTACTTAAGTAAAACTACAAATACCACAATTATTATCAGTTGATACTTTCACTACGTTAAGCTGAGAGTATATATGTGTATATGTGTACTTTCACTCAAGTATGTTGATATGTAACAGAGTATTTTTTTTTCACATTGTTATACTGGTACTTGTACTCAAGTAAATAATCTACTTCTTCCTCTGAATTTATTTATGTAAAATATAAAGGAGCATAAAATAGAAACACTCAGATAAAGTACAAACACTTCAGGCCTCTATTTATGATACAGTACTTGAGTAAAGGTGCTGAAGTACTTTACACCCTCTGGTACTTCAACTTCCATGAATAATGAGCACATGAGTACAGTTTGAAAATTAAAGCCTCTGGGAACCAAAAACAGATTTGAAATCCTCGTTACTCCTGCAAGTACGCCTGTGCATCAGTTTGAAGCAGCGAGGGGCGTGGCAAAGCGCCGTCAGAGTTTGACGTCCTGTGTCCGTGTTCGTCAGTCTGTGGCTCCTTCACCTCCACAGTCTGTACACTCCCAGAGCGATGGCGAGGCAGGAGAACACTGTCGCTGAGGAGGAACACAGGAAAGAACACCTGAAACATCATAACACTTCTGTTCACTAGACCCCGCCCCTTTACACTGATGCTCCAATCAGATTTCTCTCAGTGACCCGTTGCGTTCATGGTGCTCCATGTCACGTGTTTTACCTGCAAGGTAGCGGATCGTCTCCAGTTTGAGGGACTCCAGGATGGTTTTTAGCGACGCCACCTGCAGGTCCATCTTTTTATTGATCTCCATGCTGTCGTGTTCCAGGTCGGCTTTCTGGTGATGTCATCAGAAACAACCAATCAGTAAACACAGAGGTGAAACTACCTGAACACAGTCGGCCAAAGTTCCTTCAGTCAGGACAGATTTTACTCACACGTTGACTTTTATACTGTGGTATTATAGTAGTCTGACACATAGTGTAGTATTAGTGTAGGCTCACAGTAGTCTCACAGTAGTATTACAGTAGTCTTACAGTAGTCTCACAGTAGTCTTAGTGTAGTATTAGTGTAGTATTTTTACCTTCTGATGAAACTCTGTACTGGCCTCCAACAGTTTCTTCTCCTGTTCAGTGAACTGACAGAAAATACAAAATACACAGAATTTATCTGAGTACTGTTACAGAAGCAGAACCTCCAGGGCTGGGAGGGTTACTTTAAAAATGTATTAATAGTATTATAATAGTAATCCGAGTATCACAATATTAAAGTCATGTAACTTGATTACTCTGTTACTTTTGGATTACCTCAGTATCAAGTATGGTGATGTTTAACCTAATTTCTCAATCTTGTCAATTGAATTGAAAAATAGGTCCAAACTAGTGATCAATATTTTTTCCACTAATCAAAGTCCAAGATCACGTCAACAAACGTCTTTTTGTCCACAAAACTCAGATGTTCAGTTTACTGTCAGAGTAAAGAAACCAGAAAAAATTCACATTTAAGAAGCTGGAATCAGAATCATTATCAAAATGATTCATTAAATGAAATTAAATATCGCTGTCAAATGTCACACACACACACACACACACACACACACACACACACACACACACACACACCATGTCAGAGATCCTGCTTCTCTCCAGGTTGATGTCCAGTTTGGTTTCTGCTCGGACTTTCTGACTCTCCTCCTGAAGAGAAACAAACACAAACTGTTTAGGTTTATTTTCTATAAAAAGCTAAAAGTTGTTTATGTTCCATTAACTCTGCAGTGATGAGCAGAACACTGACATGCTGACACATTTGAATGTTTTACGTTCGGTGGAACCGATCGGTGGAACTCGAGGGAAGCCATGATAAGTGGTCAAATTTGCAGAAAAGTTGCGTTCGTACAGAATCCGTGGTAATTGGTTGAATTTGCGTGAATTGTTGTGATTGCAGCTTCCTGTCACCTTCAGTCTGTCCTGCAGCTGCTCCAGCTCTCGCTTCATCTTCTACAGACACAGAGAGAGAAACCAGGTTTATTATTCAGCATCATCACTGTTATATTTATGAACGTGTCGCCGTATTTCATATTTCTGTGTCGTCTTTTTATGACGATGTGGTTTGTGTTCAGTGTGTGAGTTCATGGAGCCTCTGACGGAAACTGCTATCAAATGTCTGTGTTCAGGTGTGATTATAAGAACAGACTGATCAGTGATGTATTGATCATGTGATTAAAGATCTCAAAGGACAGACTGAACGTGTCATCGTGGTCGTACCGTGTTTTCAGATCGCAGGTTGGCGAACTCGCTCTTCTCCAGGATCACCATGTCCTTCCTGATGGAGTCCAGGTGAGCCACGATCTGCTGCAGCGCGATCTCCTGAGACAGATTACACCAGGTACCTGAGTAAATTTACTCAAGTACTGAGCTAAACTACAAATCTGAGGTACTACTGCTACTACTTTGTTGTTGTTGTTTAAACTTCAGATGCTCTGAGGTTGAAAATAAAACGTGTAAAACCACCTGATGAGCTTTGGTCACCATGTCTTTATAAACGATGTCCATGTTGGCCGTCGTCAAGGTAACCAGAGCTGAAACGATCAGCTCCGCCTGACGCTTCTCGAAACCTGAACAACACAAACAAAAAACAAGAGGAAGAAGAAAAAGTTGAAACTGAAAAAAATCTTCTGTGGTATTTTTCCTTTTTGTCGAATGTGTTGATTGAAGGTTTGTGTGTTCATGACGTTTCTCACCGCTGCTCTCCAGCTCCGTCACCATGGCGTGGGAGTCAAAGGTGAGTTTTCGCTGCTCCAGAGGCGTCAGTTCAATTTTCCTCAGGTCAAAGGTCGCCGCAGGCGCGGACACATGGAGATCTGATACACACAAAACACACAAGACATACACACACAGATTAATTAATTAAATGTATTTATTTGCTTCTTCTCTGTCAAACTGATTCCACTCTCATCAAGAGCAGCCGGTTAGCTTAGCTTAGCATAAAGAAGCTGTAAAACTCACTGTTAGATCTGCTTTGTTTCATCTGTACAAAAACTAAAGTGTAAAAATAATGATTAACTGTTTCCAGGGTCACAGTGTGTCAGACTGTTGCTGGTTGCCTGGCAACTGGTCCAGTCCAGGAAGTATAATAATGCACTCTTCTGGTAAAGTTTTCACATCTTTGGTGACATTTAACATTGAAGTTTTTTTTGTGTCTTCACTGTATAACTTGTGTTGTAAAGTAACTAATTATTTTCTGTTACCTTATTCTTCTACATTTATTGAATAACTAAGGTTTATAGAGTTAGATTATTAACACAAAGTGAAATCAACAAATCAATTAAAACGTGTTATTACAGATTTAAAA
Organism: Lutjanus erythropterus; assembly: GCF_056507025.1. Taxonomy (NCBI): domain Eukaryota; kingdom Metazoa; phylum Chordata; class Actinopteri; order Lutjaniformes; family Lutjanidae; genus Lutjanus; species Lutjanus erythropterus. The sequence continues at coordinate 40,782,785 of NC_139327.1, forward strand.
GTATTTCTATCACGTAATATTACTACGTTTACTGAGGTAAAGTACTTTCACCTCCTCTAGACCCAGCATGCATTGCGGTTAGTAATATGTGACAGGCTGTCAAACCAAATTCTTCTTCTTCTTCTTCTCACCTCTCCATGATCCGACAAGCCGCACGTGACACCTCCGCAGCAGCGCGTTCATTCCGGAAACTGCTGCGATTAAAAGTTTAAATAAAGTTTAATAAAACAGTAAAAACTACTGAAAGTGTAACAGAGTGTTTACAGGGAGAGAACAGCCAGCTGAAAGAGCGGAAACTGTCTGACAGGACGAGGACGTCCAACCAGGACGAGACTGTCCTCCTGATGCATTCAGGGACCGACGGAATTCTCAACGTCACTGTGGTCGAGATCAAACAACACGAGCACATTCCATTGATCTATGAAGATGATAATTATTGTATAAGTCCGTGGTGCATCAGTAACACCCTTTTAATAATAAATAAAATAATTTAACAGTTATCATAATTTAATAATACAGTCTAATAATATTATTATTAATTACTAATAATATTATATCTAAACATATTTTAGCAATGCGTTATTGTTTAGCAACAACAACAACAATAATAATAATAATTTAACAATATAGTAATGTAACTTTTGTTTTAATTTTGCACATCTTATCTTATTGTTTGTTTGTTTTTTATCTTCTTTATTATTGTCGTTCTGTGTTTTATTACTTACTTACTGTTATTTGGTTTTTTTTTTTACACTGTTGTACTTGTATAACCGGTGTAACAATAAACATATTGAATCGTATAATGGAGTATCTGACAAACTGTGACATTTTAACCTTTGCTTAAATAAAAGATCCGAGAAATGATCCAGTCTAAGAAAACTCAGTTTTAGAGGCTCCACATAATTACAACAGAAGTATTTCATTTTACAAAGGAAGTTCAGAAATCCTGAGTTTATGATTTGACATCAAATATATCTGAATGGTTACCCCCAACAGTGTCAGCACCGCAGTTGTCAATAAAGTTTTGTTTATAGGCGTCAGAGACGTGGGTGTCATGGCGGCGGCCGTGGTGGACAGTTGGAGCTGGTTTCCAGTGTTAGCTCTGGGAGTCTCTGTCTTCAAATGTCTCTTTATCAACGCATAGTGAGTAAAAATTCTTTGATGGGATTTATTTACACTGAGCGTTCAGCTTCTTACGACAGTTTGAGCTGATTTACGATCATTGAACAGCTGCCTGTTAGCATCATGCTAACAAACCGAGTATTAACGTTACAAGCCAGGAAAGATTTAAGACTTTAAATGAAATATGAACACGAAAGCAGCAGTTTATGGGTGGAACTTCTGGGTTTGGTAGAGGACAGAATGTGTGCGTAGCTGTTTGTTATATGAAGTTCATATGAGGTGACACAGATTGTTTGTTGTTGTAACTTTAACTTGACGTGTTATTAACCTCCCGCTCATGTCGACAAACAGCCACAAGATGGCGCCGTTTGTCATCAGAAGCTCGTTTTGAGGCTGAGTTGTAGTCGTGTCCAGAAGGAAACTTCTCTCGCGAGATTTGTGCGCGTTGTTTTTTCATTGTGCAGCTTATACAAACCAATGATGTTTTATAATGTGACAACACTGTTGTTATCATCTGTGCAGGTTTAGGAACCGAAAAGAGTTGTTTAGGTTCAGAGAAAGATCATAGTTTGGGTGAAAATTGTCACTCTCGCGATATTTCGTGGTCCTGGGATTCCCTTCCAAACGAGCCTGAGCTGTTAAATCACATACAGATTAATTATACTAAGGTACTTCTGGCTCAAGTGTTTAAATTATTTAATAAATAAATACATTTTAAAACATGTCAAAATATGAGGAGCAATAAATGAAATAATAAATAAATGAGAGAATGTAAGGATGTATAACATAATAATAAATAAGTGTAAAATAATAATTATAAGCATTTTATTTTCACATTATTTGTTCATTTATTTCCGTACGCATTTATCTGTTTACAAGAATATACGTTTTATTTTTGCATATAAACTTCTCTTTTTTTCTGTATCAGGCATTATTCTTTTTGAAGTTCATTTATTTTTTAATAATCATTTATTTTTACCCTGCCTGTCAAAGCCAGTTGATTGACAGCTTGGCTCCTCTAGAAATAGCAACAGGGAAAACCATAAGGAAAAATAAATTAAAAACAAAATAATTTATATAGAAACATAAACATGTGATTTAAATTTGAAGCAAACATATACAAATAAATAAACTCTTATTTTTTGTATATATTTTTCTTTATATTTCCAAATTTATTTTATTCTATTATTTATTATTCTACACTCCTGTGACTCCATCACATGGAAGGTTAAAGGGATAGATGTCATACTTATCCACAGGAGTACCGGTGTAGGAAGCTAATCAGTGTCCCTCTGTGGACAGGGTCAGCACATGTGTACACTTTAGAATATTTTCACCACTTTACCTTTCTGTCAGACAGTCCTTTCTGACAGGAAGTCACTGTTATATAAGACAAATATCACTCTCTGCCAACCAACCAAACTCCACTGATAAAATCAGTAATTTTAGCTCACAGAATACAGGAGCTGTTGGTCTGCTGCTGCATCCATCTGTTAGTGTGTTTGAGGTACTGTGACACTTCAGTGAGTCTGAACTAACCCTTTAAAACACCAAAGTCTCTCAATAACACAAGCAAGCAAACAGAACTCCTGTGTTCTGTGAGCTAAAATTGCTGATTTTGTCAACTGAGTTTGGTTGATTTGGAAAAGTCAGGGCATACTGACCCAGTTCAAAAAAATCAAAACTGTCACTTTAAAGGAATGAAAACTGATTTATTTTTCAATCGGTATCAGTTTAAGTGTACACTACTTTTTTAAGAATATTTTCACCATTTTATCTTTCTGTCAGACAGGCCTTTCTGACTAGAAACCATTCTTATATGAGAATTATCACTTTCCACAAACCAACCAAACTTCATTGATTAAAAACAGTAAATGATCTGCAGGGCTTTGTCACATAAAACCAGACTTCTTGCACATATACTGACATGTAGTACAGAACATAGTTTTTTTTTTAAAGGGGTTTGGTGTGACTTTGCCTCCAGGGGGAGCTGTTGTTAATCTTCTGTCTGTCTGTCTGTCTGTCTGTCTGTCTGTCTGTCAGTCATTCCACAGACTTCGAGGTTCACAGGAACTGGTTGGCCATCACACACAGTCTGCCTGTGTCCAGGTGGTACTATGAGGTCAGTGTGACGTGTGGCATCGTGTTTATTCCTAAATCTAACTGACTAACATCAGCGGCTTCGCCTGGAGTCTCCTGAGCTGAGACAGGCAGGTCTGCATTTTGCAGTTAAACCTTAATGTTAGCTCGAAAGGTCAACATGTCCAGTTTGCATGAAGAGCATGTTGAAAATTGTAAAAATTATCTGATTTCAGTTTCTTAAATGTGAATATTTTCTGGTTTCTTTACTCCTCTCTGACAGTAAACTGAATATCTTTGAGTTGTGGACAAAACAAGACATTTGAGGACGTCATCTTGGACTTTGATCAACATTTTATGACATTTCTGGATCAAACAACTAATCATTAATGGAAAAATTATTGCCAGATTGATCACTTGTTGAAAAATGGGTTCAAACATGTGAAAACAGGTGGAGCGCAGAGCGGACCTATTTTTCAATTGATAAGATTGCGACAGGATTAATTTTTCAACATTTTCTGATATTTTATGGACCAAACAACTAATCGATTGGTCACAAAAATGATTGCCAGATTGATCACTAGCTGAAAAGGTTTGTCTCCCTGCAGAACACGTCAGAGTGGACTCTGGACTACCCTCCTCTGTTCGCCTGGTTCGAGTTCGGTCTGTCTCAGGTGGCTCAGCACTTCGACAGAAACATGCTGCAGGTGGAGAATCTGAACTACGACAGTCCGGCGACGGTCCTGTTCCAGAGGCTGTCGGTCGTCTTCACTGACGTGGTTTTCATCTTCTCTGTCAGAGAGTGAGTCCACAGTCTCGACTCAGAGTTGAACCTCTTCTCATCAGACACAGCTGATTCCCTAAAGTCACGTTAACACACTGTCACAGTTTCTCTCAGTGAACGGCGCCTGTTTCCAGCAGCTTGATCCTCTTCTCTCCTTCCAGGTGCTGCAGGTGCGTTCAGGAGCAGAAAGGCTCTCGGGATGTTTTGAACCGGCCGTCCTTTGTCCTGGCTGTTCTGCTGCTGTGGAACTTTGGCCTCCTCATTGTCGACCGTATCCTTCAGCAGCTGAGAGAGAACATCGAACCTGAAACAGCTCGACAGTTTATCATTTAAAAAACAGGATACCTGCACCGTTAAAAATTTAAACATTTTTTGTCTTTAAAATAAATTTTGCACAACAAAGGAAGGAACAGCTGGACAAACTAATTAACCGAAATGAAACGAAAAACATAAAACACTCCAACCATTAATCTGCTGTGTGTGAAGTTTTGATCACCTGTCGTCGTTGTTTGGTGTCGCTGACCTTCAGGATCCTTCACATCCTCCCTCAGATATTCACTTCCAGTATAACGGCTTCCTGTTTGGTTTCCTGCTGCTGTCGGTGGCAAAACACCTGCAGGTACGAACCTGAGACCACCGACCGCTCGCTGTTAATGAGTCCATGTGGTGTTAAACAGAAACAGCTGTGTCAATAAAGATTGATCTTATGTGATATATACCTTTATTATGACATACAAATGATGTTTGTGTTGTTTGTGTTGAACAGTCTCAACACCTGCAGGGGGCGCTGCTGTTCGCCATCCTACTCAACCTGAAGCACATTTACCTGTATGTGGCTCCGGCCTACGGCATCTACCTGCTGAGGAGTTACTGCTTCACTCAGGACAACAAAGGTAACACACACACACACACACACACACACACACACACACACACACACACACACACACACCACAAGTTATAAAACAAGTTAATAAAGTTAAGGTTCCTTTATTTGTCTCCTGTAGGAGACATTTGTCTCAGATAAAGGAAAAGCTGCATCAAACCAGACATTACAGTACAAAAAAGAATAAATAAGGACATTAAATGGGTCACATGTTCAGGTTGTTAGCTAATGGTGATAGAAGACTGTAAAATCAGTTTCCCACATTCCTCACATTCATGCTGGGACAGAGTACAGGGACATACTGCTGCTCCCCAGGTACTCATACACACATACACTCACATTAGTACACACTATTACACAGTATTACACAGTATTACACACTCAGACACAAGAGCAACACTCCGTCTTCATTACCTACAGCAGATAGGCAGATGGTGGGACTCCAGCTGTCCACAAGGCATCCTAACTGAAAGAGGGATGGATGAGTGTTTGTACCGGTTGTGTTTAAATGAAGGAAACCTGTACCTCTTATCAGAGTTAATAAGAGTCACATGAGAGGTGTCAGACTGAATCCTGTTGCTCTGCCTAATGGTGGACTCTTCAGAACGATCCTGGGGGTGAGGGGCCGTGGGCCTGCTGTCATGACCAGACTGAAAACCTGGGCTTCAGATTTGACCCAAACCAGCTGCTGATACTGTAACGTAAAACTGTCGCTCTAAAATCTACATAATATTCTTGCAGACTCCAAAAACTCTGAGTCTTTGAAGGAAATGGAGGCGCTGATGGATTCTCTCACAGACACTCACCAGCTCTGTATGCCAGCTAAACTCATTATCAGTATGGACCCTTAAGTCTTTGTACGAAGTGACCTGTTTGATGTCGTGATCATGTACGACAGCAGGACTCTGGTCCTCGACTGATCTGGAGTCTGTCAGCATTTCTACAGTTTTGCTTGTAGTGAGACACAGCTGATGCTGATGGTTGGACCCTAAGAATCAAAATCAGAGTTCATCCAACTTGACAACATCCAAACATAAGATCTTTCTGAGCAATGTGAACTTTTCTGTCCTTAAGTTCTGTGAAGTCACAGTGTGAGTTGTTTTTCGTGCAGACGGTTCTGTCAGCTGGAGGAGTTTCAGTCCACTCCGTCTGCTCGCTCTGGGCGGCATCGTGGTGTCTGTCTGTGCTCTGTCCTTCGGCCCTTTCATCGCCATGGTGAGTCTGTACGGAGACAAATCAGGGTCATAAAGACTTTGAGCTCTTAAAATGATGTTTGCAAATATTTTCACGGCCAGCAGTTGGATATCACATGTCCAAAAAAGTTTTACAGCTGTAGAATTATTATGTGCATGTGTGAAAAAGTTTTGTGCACACAGATATCATTTAGACACACACACACACACACACACACACACACACACACACACACACACACACACACACAGTAACTGTAGAAATATCTGAATCTGATTTGGCTTCCTCTGCTGAAGAGTCGCCGAACACCAAAACTTTAACAACAGAAAACCTCAGAATAACACACTGAAATGAGTCTGAAGTGTTAAGCTGGGACACACAGCGTGTGCAGAAGTGTTACAAAGGATTGTGGGAAGGCAAAAACCACTGCCGTTTCTGAGAGCTGATGAGTTTGTGTTCATTTATTTCAGGGTCAGCTCCCTCAGGTCCTGTCCCGTCTCTTCCCCTTTAAGCGGGGCCTCTGTCACGCCTACTGGGCCCCCAACATCTGGGCCCTCTACAACGTGCTGGACAAAGGCCTGGCGGTGCTCGGTGAGACTCCGCCTCCTCACAAGCACTCTCTGATCAGTTTTATTAGTTTAGTTTTTCTCTGTTCAGCTCTGAATGTTTGAAGTGTCAGACACTGAGAAGCAAATCTAAAAATCCTCAACACAACAGCTGTCTGTGATCCATCTACCTGTTCAGGTGTTCGTCTGAGGCTGCTGGAGGAGGCGGAGCTTCCTCGAGCCTCCATGACAGGTGGGTTGGTTCAGGAGTTTCAGCACTCGGTCCTGCCTTCGGTCTCTCCCTCGGTCACGCTCGTCTGCACTCTGCTGTCCATCCTGGTGAGTCACAACAAACTTTTAACCTTTAGTTTATTTTGGACGTCCTCATCAAGTTTATTTATGAATGGATACCTGTCGATCACAGTAGATTTCAGTAAACAAACCCAGTAGACTGCAGTAAAGAAACCTGTCTAACTGTCTCTTCTCTCCTCTGACTCTGCGTCTCTGAAGCCGGCGGTGGCGTCCATCTGGCGGCGTCCTCGTGGTGCTCGGGGTTTCCTGCGCTGCCTGCTGCTCTGCGCTCTGGGCTCCTTCATGTTCGGCTGGCACGTCCATGAGAAAGCCGTCCTCATCGCCATCCTGCCTCTCACGTCAGTGTCACGTTCACTCGTACCACAGTACCCAGTAGATCGCAGTAAAGAACCCCATGTTCCCTGTTGGAACGTCTGAAGTGATCTGTCTGTTTTTCTTCCTGCAGCATCCTGGCAGTGGAGAGCAGAGAGGATGCTGGGATGTTCCTGGTTCTGACCACCACAGGTCATTACTCACTGTTCCCGCTGATCTTCACCCCCGCAGGTAAACGACAGACAGACAGACAGACAGAGACAGACAGAGACAGACAGAGACAGACAGACAGACAGACAGACAGACAGACAGACAGACAGACAGACAGGGACAGACAGGGACAGACAGACAGACAGACAGACAGACAGACAGACAGACAGACAGACAGGACAGAGTTTTGACCTGAAGAGGACAGGAACATGTCTGTTAGATATCAGGCTGGTTTTATATTTCATTTCTGTTGTGAAATCTAAGTTATTTATTCAGATTCAGAGCATCTAAGTCAGAGAAACTGTCAGTTAGTAGTTAAATTTAACATTTTCAGAAATCCTTTTTGGCCCTTTTAGTGTCCTGACTGTCTTTGACTCCTTTCAGTCACGTGTTTGAACCTGAACGTAACAAAGTGAGTCTGTGTGTCAAATGTGTTTTGCAGAGTTTCCCATCAAAGTGGTTTTGATGCTGATGTTTGTGATCTACTCTTTCACTGCTCTGAGGAAACTTCACAGGTAAACAAACACTGAAATAAACTCTGAATGCTGGAAAATAAACTATAATCATATTCAGAATAACGTTACTGTCTGTAATGTTTCTGTATTTTATTTGGATCAGTGACTCCATGATGCTAACAGGTTTAACATTTGTAAATTACTTTCTACACGCCCTGCAGCCACACAGCCAGCTGGCTAACACTAGCTCATCATTTATTGTTGCCAACATTAACACAGTTTGTCTTCATACAGAAGTTACTATCGTGGATCACGTTAGCTTGTAACTTTAGCTAACATTAGCCAGCTAAAACCAGAATATGAAAATGTATTCCTCATGTTTTGCAGTAATATTAGTTTTGACTTTGGACTGTGTGTTGTGCTGGTTGTCGACTGTTTGTTGACGTTAGTCGACATTTCTAAGCTAACGTTAGCTCGTGTTGCTCACTGTTGGTGCTACAGGGGAGCTGAAGAGAGGCGGGACACAGAAATCAGTCCACATGCTGTCAGAGACAACTGAGAAATTCAAGGAAGGTCTCATTTTTAGTTACGTGACATCAGCAACACAAAGGGATTAAAACTATAATCATCTTTAATATAAAATTGTATGAAAACTACCATGAGCAGCTGTTTTGAAAATTTACTGAACTTTTATATCAGTGAGGTGTTTTTAAAGATTTATGTCTCCAGTAGGAATGAACCAATGAGCTGAGAGCCACAAACAGGAAGTCAGACAGAGATTTGTTGACCATAATACAGACAGACAATAACAATTCCTGATGAGATTCAGATTAAAAAATTGTTGTAACTTGTGTTGTTTTGTGTCAATAACAAAGACTTCAATACCCAGAGTGCTTCCATTTTGAGTGAGTCCATTTTGTACCCTTATAGTAATCAGATTACTGCCTCTCTCCTCTCAGTGGACAGGGCTCTCTGCTCCAGCCTCTGGAGATCGTCTACCTGCTGGGACTGGTCGCCGTGGCGATCGCCTGTGAGATCGTCTTCCCTCTGTCTCCATGGCAACAGAAGCTGCCCTTCCTCCCCCTGCTGGTGACCTCGGTGTACTGCTCCCTGGGAGTCAGTTACTCCTTCCTGCGTCTGTACGTCAGCCTGCTGAGGGAGGAGAAGCCCAAACAGCTGTGAGACGCACCGCCCCGTACCTGACAGGTCACAGGTTAGATCCCTGACACACCTGAACCTGACAGGTTACACACACCTGAACCTGACAGGTTACACACACCTGAACCTGACAGGTCACACACCTGAACCTGACAGGTCACACACACCTGAACCTGACAGGTTACACACACACACCTGAACCTGACAGGTTACACACACCTGAACCTGACAGGTCACACACCTGAACCTGACAGGTTACACACACACCTGAACCTGACAGGTTACACACCTGTACACTCAGACTCTGACTGGTCTCTGTGCAGACTGACAGGTGAACATGTTCTGTGTGTTTCTGACTACATTTTTAGTTTTTTAGTTCATGTTTCTTCTTCTTCTTCTTCTTCTTCTTCCGGGATACTGGCCAATCACAGACCAGATGACATTACAGACTGACACTTTCAGCCGCCGCAGTGACGGAGCAGAAAATGTTTTTGACATCAACGGGAAACTTCAGCGTTTGATTTCAGAATCGGTGTGATCGCTCTGATGTCACATCGGTCTGAATTGAACCCTGTCAGAGTGCACCGTGATCAATAATTGTGATCAATAACTGTGATCAATAAGAGACAAAAACAAGTTCACTCTGAAAGTTTTCAAAATAAAACCAGTTTTAGTACACAACTTTTTTTTACCACATCGAGTTACAAGTCACAGTTGGCACCACGACTTGCTTCTTAAATGACCCCTGATGATGTCACCATGATGTCATCAATACAACCACAATAATGAATGTTTGCAGACGGACTCGACGTTACGTGCTGCGCTTCATCACATTTGATTGTTTTCTTCTCTTAATAGAAACAAACAAGCAGCTGCTTCACATGAGACAACATGCGAGTCGGTGAAACAAATACTCTTTCAAAATAAAAGCTTTAAGTTTCCAGATGAGAAGAATAATTTTCAGGTTTTAAGGTTAACAGGTGCAGATAGATTGTAATTAAAAATCAGTATGTACCTTTAAAACTCGTCACCGCTCCGCTTCAGTCTTTGTTTCCAAACAGTCAAACGTGCAACAACTTTAAAGAGATGAAACTGATACAATATTATTATTTTTTGTTGTTGTTTGTGATCAGCTGTTAACTGTTTATATATTAAGTAGGAGAGACAACAATACAGTCACAGATGTGGTGCAGTGAAAGGTAGGACAAAGTGTAACATGATGGTTCCTTTGTCCCCCGTTTCCCTCGTTTCCTTTCCCCCATCCCGACCCTCTAACCATGACGTGGTGAACCAAAGCAGTGGAGCTGACGCTGTTAGTTACTTCGTCAAACACTTGATTAGGAAAGAATTGAATGCCGTCCACCCAGACAACTGACCGTTCACTTCCCTTCACCTGTGAACCACTGCATGCTGGGAAACACTTGACTTTGTGTGGTACATAACTGGAATGATGCAAGTAGTTTTAACTTTTTGTGGTGACGCAGGATGAAAACCCGTCCTCCCACTTTGTTCATCCCGGTCAGTGGTGTCAAAATTTCATCCGCTCATCATAGAATCAACATACTGAATTGACCCTTCATTAAGCCCCGCCCCTCTTAGATACTGTTGCTGAGCCTGTCAAGCTTTCTATTGTCACACCACATTTACGCTGTTTACAGTGATAACAGCAGCAGATTTAACATCAAAACTGTGAATAATTGTTGAAACACGAGGTCTGTGATAATTGAGAGAAGTTAAGCAAAACTAGATTCTCATTTCCAGCTGACGATGGTGGATTTTGTGGCTAAAATAAAGTCTCACAAGCAGATTTCATAAGTGTAGCTGACTGATGTAAGCTAATGCTAATGCTAATGCTAACTGGACTTGAGTCAGCTGAGAGTCCAGCTGATGTTTTAATGTTTCCATCTGACACGTTTTAAAACAGGAACCCTGTGAAAGTGTTTATGTAAAGTTAGCTAACAGCTGCATACATGATATAACATTAATGCTAACAGACTGAGGCTAAAGCTAGCTTACATCTCAGCTAACATGCTGACATTTGCAGCTTATGTCGGAGCAGATGAAGAGTTTAATCCTTTCACCACATGTGTGCTCCTGTGTTTCATGACAAATAAAGACGTCTCCTGCACACCTTCAACATGGAGACAAATGAAAAGGTTGACAGCCCGAGTTAAGGTTGTTGAGCTATGACTGGACAGTTGCTGATTGTAGGCGGGGCTTAGTGAAGGGTCGTGTCTGTGATTTCACCTGAAATGTGAAAATCTACTTCCTGTTGTTTAGTAAAACATGAGGACCAAATAAGAACTGAACGATGGAAGATATTTGTTTGTTTTTGTATATTTTTAAATAAAAATAAATATTAATTTATCTTGTTTGTGTATGTGGTGATGTTTACTGTGGCTGACTCTTCAATAATCATTTAAAAAACATATCATCTTTTTTACTGGTTGATGTCAGAGTTGAAATAAAAGACACGACATTAGTTTAAAAACTTTTTTTATTGATAAGGCAACACAAAACATGATTGGTTAAAATGAATTCACAGTGTTCTACAGGACTGTAAAAATCTCTCTTGCACTATCAGAAGAGGTGTTAGCATCGACGCTAACCTGTACGACTATCAGTTAGCAGCTTTAAGGACAAAACGGCCTCTTCTCCTCGACTCTAACGCCTCACCTGAGTTCATCGTCAGTTTCCACTCTGCCGTCCTGATCTTGTCTCACACATCATCATCATCATCATTGTATAAAAGTAAAAAGGTTACAGCACTCGCATCATTCAGTAGTTTCCTGTGAACTTCAAAATAAGAGACCAGTCACACAAACCAACAGCTAACACAGTGGAGTAACAGTGTTCACGTGTTCTTACATCCAAACATCGTCGCTGCAGCTTTAAAAGCTTACAGAGACGACACCTGAACTCTTATCAAGTTAAACAGAATAAAACAAATCTAATTGTGACTATTTTGACTGATACTGCAATTGTGATGATAGAGGTAATGATCATTTCTACATCTTTATTCTTAATTTGATTGAAAAACGTTGAAATGACTATAATTGATGGGTTTTTTTTATCTTTTGTTTGGCAGGGATCTGATCCAAATGATGTTTTTTTTTTAAAGTGGAATCAGGACGTCTCTGTCCTCCACATTCATTCATCTAAAAGTTTTTTGACACATATTGCGCCTCTTGCAGTTCGAAAATTGCAGAAAGCCATATTGCGTTTTGTTAAAATGTCAAAGTGTGCAGCACTAAATTAAACCCAGATGAATGTCAGGAAAGCTCTCTGTAGTTGGATAGGTGCCCCGGTGGCCTGGGTCGACCTGGGTGAGTCTCTGTCCTGGCCTGGTGCCGGAGGAGCTGATGATCAGGTTATCGAGGATTATTCTGTCCTTGAAAGCACGACTCTGCTCTGTGCTGGAGGCCAGAAAGACAAAGTGGATTCCCTGGACTTTAATAGAGATTTAGAAAAGTCACGCAACAGTTTGAGTCTGCCTTTGTGTTAAAATCAAGACTTTTTTCGAGGCTTTGAGTCGACGTTTCTGCCGACCTCGTTCCTGCAGAGGAACAAACCTGTGTGGCGCCGCTGAAGCCTGAGGTCTGTAAATCTGCTCCATTACGGCTCAGGCTGCTGAACCTTTTACAGCATTAAGAGGATCAGCAGCTTCAGAGCAACGACCAGCTGAGTGCAGAACAAGACTCCCAGCATGCTCTGCTGCTCGCAAGAGACAGAACCTCACCGACCTCTGACCTCACAGTGTTCAGAAAGACGTTCTCAGATATGTACGAGTACCACAATATGGCAAATACCTGCCAAATAAAATGTAAAAAAATAAACTGTGTTTAGCTCTTCTGCTTTAACTGTGATTAATTGATTAGTTGTCAACGATTTAATCAATCAGTTACTATTTTGATCATCTTTTCAAGACATTTTTAAAGAAAAAAAGTTAAAATTCTCTGATTTCAGCTTCTTAAATGTGAATATTTTCTGGTTTCTTTACTCGTCTCTGACAGTAAACTGAAAATCTTTGTTCTGGACCAAAGAAGACATTTAAGGACGTCACGTTTGGAAACGGTGATAAACATTTTCTGAAATTTTATGTTAACAACCAGTTGATTAATTGAAAAAATGATTGACAGATAAATCACTAAAGAAAATAATCTTTAGGAATAATAATCAGCGATTTTGTGAGAATTTGTTGTTTTTCTTCTTTGACTGTAAACTGAATCTTGTCTGGACTGTTGGACAAAACGAGAAATCTGAAGAAAAATGTCCAACACAGTTTCAAACATTTCATGGACAGACGAGACAGTTGATCAGTTAATTGTAAAAGTAATCAGCAGATGACTTGATGATTAATTGACAGTAAAAAAATAGTCGTAATAAAAACAAAACTTCAGTAATTAATTTTGTTTACAGTTTGCTCGTTCATTTCAACAGTAGAAACTGATCAGCAGATCAAATAATCACATGAGATCGTATCACATTGAGTTCATAATTAATAATGTGTAGATAATATTGAACTATGTTGCACCCAGACTTTCTGGAAGATGTTTACTGGAACCTGTTTCATCTGTCCTTCATGCCAACGTGGTTCTTTACTTTCTTCATTGAATCTCATGAGCCTTGAATTTTCAGTAAATCAAAAAAAAAAAAAAAATAAAAATTCTGAGAGAGATATCCGAACTCAGGGCTCTGCAGCTTTTATGGCTGCAAAATATTCTAGATGTCTTGTGTTTCATTTCAGTTCCCCAAAATCCAGCCTTGAAGATTCAGGACTGGGTGCCGACACCATTTAAATAATATAAACATGTTTCTCTACAGAACCTTTGGTTTTCTTAAAAGCTAAGGTAACAATTTTAGTTTAAAACATTCAAAAATGGGCTAAAATTATCAATAGAATGTGAAGAATTAGCACTTTTGATGTTATGTCAAAGACGTCTATGTGTTGTACTGCAGAGAGATCTGTTCAAATTAGCATGCTAACCAGCTAGCCTGCCCATCCTTTCTCATAATACTATTTTGTAACTCAAGACGGGACAGTAGCATCCAGTCTGTCCTCAATCCAACAACATCTAGGTGGTTTTCTTGCTGGATTTGGTTCCTGGTAGCCCACGTTGGACCCCCTGCTCAGGTCTCCAGAGGTGGGTGCTGACTGATGCCCCCGACCTCCAACTTGTTCCACTCCTGCTTTACGCCTCTCCCGTCCCTGGCTGAACCTGCCAATCTCTTCTTCATTCCCGGCGTCTGAGTCTTGGTCTTGGTCTGTAAATCACCTCGGTCCTGTATTCCCTCTCATCAAACTGTTCTAACAATCACTGACTCTGATTTGGTTGAAGTTGGATGTGAAAATATTCTGTTCCTTGCTGCCTGTCTGATGCCTGACCTCCCTCTTGCTCCTCCCTCCTTCACGCCTCTCCGGTTCCTGTCTTCCATCTGTGTCATCTCTGGAGTGTGAGTCCTGGTCGGAGCTGCTGTAAATCCCTTCCACTGTGTTCCCTGTTGTCAAACTGGCTTCCACTGGTCTCAGAGTGTTCAGTCCTGGTCCAACAGCGTTCGCTGGTCAGCATTTTCTACCAACATGGAGTCAGCATTTAAAAATAAACTGGTTTGGAATCCAAAAACTTGATTTCTCTGCTGGAACCCACAGATTTTCCGTGGAATCCCAGGGAGCCGTGTTATATTCTACAGGCATTGTGTAAAACCGTCTATTGATGATGGTTCTGCTTAAAACTGGTGGAGTGTGGGCTGGTTCACTAGATAGCACCAAGGTTTGAAGACTCTTGAATGGAACCAGTTCAAGAACCAGAGCTAGTTTGGAGAGAGGACTTTTTCCTTTCCTGAAAACCTTCTCCTCCCATCTGTCCAAAGCTCCTGTGTAAAGACACTAACACCCCCGACTGCTAGCTTCATGGCTAACTGAGCTCACTCCCAGTGGCAGCTACAGTTACATGTTACTCCCACTATTTGTTTGGACTGTGAACTCAACAGGTGGCCACTTCTTAAATATTTCATCTATAAACGTCTCAACAGAAACAGACGCACAAAAACTTTGTGAAATTGGCAAAAGTTTCAGTGAAATCAGATTCTATCTGATCAAAGAATAATTAAAGAAGATTATCAACTGGAGAATCATTCAGTAACAACCTTTGGTACTTTGGGCAATTTGGATACTCTGAGTTTCAGACACAATTCATCAGGTACCAAAAGGTGTTGAGGTTCGACACCCAGCCATGACGTGTTTGGTGTCTTTGCAAATGAGACTCATCACTGAAGTTCAAGTTCTGTGGGTTTGAAGGTTTTTTTGAACATCGATCTTTGTGGCGGTGGATCTTGTTGGATTCCTGAAGGATCAAGGATATCTTTAGATATCTTTGTCAAAAAAAGTTTGTCCTTCAACCTGAAACCCGGAGATGAGGAGGGGAAGAACGCCTGGAGGCTCAGAGGCTGGACGGCCAATCACCGTCCATCGCATAGTTTTACATTTTCAGCGTCCGTTATTTCCCACTGCCTCAGAACAAGTCTTTTCTCGTTTTTTGAAGAGGGTGAGGGATGATTAATAATATAAGATTTATGTATATAACTAGAATAGTAAAGTCTTTGTTGTGCTCTGTGCTCTCATCCCGCCCGGCCCTCTACGATGATGACTAACACCGGCGTCAGATCCATCATTTTCTTCAGCATGTCCATAATGTCATCGTGGTCTTTGGCTCCCTCAATGAACTCCTCCAGGGTCATCTCACCTGAGGGGTCAAAGGTCAGCAGACAGTTTAGAGGTGAATATTGTTTAACCAGGAGAATCCACTCGGTCTTTGCCACAAAAACAATAACACAACAGTTAAAAACGTTAAACAAAACTCTGCTGATCAGTTGTTCTGATGTCTGGATTTCATTTCACATTTAAAACCTCAGGGCGGTTACACCAACAGGGTTTAGGCCTGGACTTAAGCTAACTCGGTTGTAACATGGCGTTCTAAATCTGACCTAAGTTACACCAGTTGCAGCATTTAAGCTTTCCTCCCGTTAAGACTGGACATGAATCTTGCACCTCGGCAGGACCAGATGTGAAGGCAAACTCTGGGCCCTTTCTTTGCGTTGCTGTGGAGGAATTCCCAGTTTTTTTGTACATCATTTTCTGACTGAAGGCTGCCTGAGTCTGAACAATCATTCACGGCCTACAATATTTCTCTCCAAGTTGACTGCTCTTTCTTTTTTGAGATTAAATTGCAGGCTTTTCTTGTGCAGCCTCTTTTATCTTAATGTCCATGAAACTGCCTTCTCTCTCTTTTATGCTCCATAAGGTCAAACTGAGAAATGATTCCCTACAAATAAACAAAGCAGTGGGAGATTGTTAATAATGTATTCTAGCAACGCTCACTGCTAGGCAATAGCCATAGTTGCATGGTCATTCACATGGTCATGCATTCCTAAGACTGGGCAACCATCTTAGTGCTCAGTCAGCATCCTCCTCTCTCCGCTGTCTGCATGCTTTCAGATTCCCAGTCACTACATGTGAAACCAGGAAGCTCTGTATCAGCAACTGATGAAAATCCCAAGTTAATTTAATGTACAAATGTAAACAAGCTTGCAGCTGTTACCTTTTCTTTTTCTGGTATTTAGCCATTTTAATGGCCTCGGCACAAATGTTCCACGAAAACAAATTTCCCTGGCACTATTTTGCAGAAACACGATCACTGCATCCTGAAGATGATTGTGATTGGTTTAAAGAAATGCAAAGGAGCCCGAGTGTTTTTCCCCAGAATGTTAATGCGTGGAGCCGGACTTTTCTCCAGCACTGGCACAGCGCAGAGGTCTAGATATGCAAGACAAGGACCAGTCTTAGCAAAGACCAGTTGGTGCAGCCCATTCCTGTAAACTGTTTGTTTCAACGTGTGTCCAGTTTCTGTGAGGCCCAAAAACATGGTTTTGAAGGTTTAGTGACAGTTTAAGTGTCTCTTTGAAGAGCCTCCGTTGAGGCTGATTGACTTTTCCTCTGTAGTTTTTTTTCCCAGTAAAGACCTTAATCATCTGCATACATGTGGATTCTGCATTTCATCAGCTGAATTGAATCAATCTCAAACCAAACTCTGATGCTTTTCTCAGTTCAGTTCAACATTGTTAAACGTACTCAACAAAACATTATGAAAGGCTAATGCTAAGCTAATGATAGCATTAGCCTCATGAGGCTGTAATGTTCATTAGAAGCTGTTTGGAACTTTTGAATTTTTGAAACCCTTACCACTAGTTGTGTAAATAATGTAAAATAGTTCCTGCAGAGGGCGCCAGAGGAAAGTTTCCATCTCTATAAATGAAACTGTTGATTTTTTTAGCTTGTTAGCCATATACAGCATCTATCTATTTAGCTTGTTAGCATGCTAAGAAGCTAACAAGCCCCACAGGTATGACTTTAGCATGTTATTACATGAGCTGGTAGCATTTTAAGAGACCTGTCAGTCGATTTGAGACTTGATTTGATGATGACACCATGGCTATACTAATGCTAATTAGCATTAGTATAGCCATGATGTCATCATCGGATGCACGTTGTTCTTTACCTTCTCCCTTCACGTCGATCCTCTCAAATATGAGTGAGACGATTTCCTCGGGGTCGATGTCTCTGTTCCGAGTGATGTCCTGGATGGCCTGCAGGGGGCGACACACAGAGTCAGAGGCTAAGAAACCACAAGAGCAGGAGAAAAAAATGAGGACAGCGTCTCTACTTGATGTAGAGATTTTTGATTTAACTTTAAAGGAGAAAGTAGTAAGAGAAAGTATTATTTAATGTTGTAATTTTCCTTTAATATTAAACATTTTAGTTTCAGCTTTCACATTTAAAGCTTTTCTGTTATTGAATTTCAGTATTTTAAGTTTCACTTTTCAGTTTGCCATTTTACAGTATCCATTTGTTATTTATATATTCATTTTTCTTTGTCAGTTTCTTCTTTCTTTTCTCTAAGATTTATTTATGTCTCCTTTACCCTGAGCTCTAAAATATAATTATAGTTTCCATTTTCTCTTAATTTTCCATAAGATAGGAGAGAGGAATTTATTCTTACTGACTTGTCTGGTTGAATAAAAGTTAAATAAACTAAAACTAAAAGTTGAAGCTGCAGAGGGTTGAATGCTCCACAGCAGACTGGACTCTGACGTCTTTCAGACTGGTTTGAGGTCCAGACTAACTGTGTTGCTGGAATCGTTTGACCCACTTCCAGCAGCTTCCTGTCGGCTGATAGATTTAGCTCATTCAGCAGATTAACACTCATCTAATTTCAGAGTTAATCCAGCCCAGTTTTCTTTGGGCTGCCTGAGCAGAGCAGCAGCTTCGACACGGCTGATTCAGCCTGTTCGCTCACAGCAACACAGCTTCTGTACCGTCGGTCGGTTCACAGCTGAATGTCAGAGCTTCTGGTTTTAATGATCGGCCTCTAGAAACATTTATTTAAAGTTCATTAAAATGCATTTTGCACCTTTCCATCCAGATGTCATGAGCATCAATTTTAATACATTTCCTCTAAGTTCAGCCTGAAATAGTTGGTATCTTTGGAAAATCTAAGAATGAATGAATGAAGTCATACATACAGCTACGCTCTGCCTGCATGGAGACACTGAGACACCATTAATTCATAAACTGAATCTGTCAGCTCTTGTTTTCTTTTGCTGTGCAGATCCGTCTGGCCAACCTCCCGTTTTTTTTCACCCGTCCTGGATATTGTCGGGTCAGTCATAACCGTTTATTTAATATGGGGCTGATTTGATGCAGCCGCTGACAGAGGAGGGTCACTGGTCCAGATTTGAAAAGTTTTGAGAGCAACTCACAGGGTCACCAAACCCAAACTGTCAAATATAGATTCAGATTTGGTGACTGCGCTGATTTTTTCTCACCTTGCATATTTTCAGAAACATTTCCTTCACTCATGTGAATGTGTGTCATGTTTTTTCAGTCACTGCCCAAACATTCAGAGCTACATCACAGGTTTCATTGCTCTCACTGGCTGCACGTGAAGCTGATTGCTTCCAGAGGCATTTTGGTTTGCATCCTTCATAACCTCCCTTGAAAATAAAAAAAATGAACTGAGAGCTAAAGAGCCGTCCACACCAAGGACGGTAACGATAAGAATAACTATAAAGAGAACGAAGTGAGCCTCCGCGCTCCAGCTGTGTCAGCTGCTCAGGAAAATGGACGTCGCTGAGCCGTTCCTTCTGCGCTTAGAAACATGATGGAGTTCAGAAGGATTTTGATTGGCTGTCAATGATTCATCAAATCACTCTGGAAGTGATCCAACTAGAGATGGCGTGTATTTAAGCACCGCCTCCACCGGAGCAGAAATAATCCATGGCTCTCCATCGACTTGTGTTCTGTGTCGGTGCCTCTTGTCACTTTCTGTCTGCTAGCAAACAGAAAAATGTGTAAAAGCTGCTGTGTGCTGGGACATTAAGTCTTTATGAGCTGAGACAGTGGACAGACGTGGGACGTCAGCAGGATGAATGTTATGACCAGATTAAAGCTGATAATTTGTGCCAACAAACTGTAGAAATTTAAGATAAGTCGGCTACAAAAGGCCTGATTTTGACCTTGATGATCTGAACGACACCGTTTACACCGTAAACATGAAGAAGTCGGCAGCACTCAAAAACAATCAACCAATCAGTCGCCACAGTTTTCTATAGTTCATAAACTTAAAGGTTGGAGGCTGAAATATTTTGAGTTTGTGTTCATGCAGTATTTAACAGCAGCGGAAAGAGTACTGAAGATCTGTACTCAGATACAAGTACTGTTACCTAAAGATATTACTCAATTACCGTTGATGTCACAGTCACCTCTCCAAACTAGGGCTGCAAATTCTATTTTGTTTGTTTTTTGAAGTTTAATTTTCTTTATTCACCAAATAAAACAGTTTCAGAGGAGCTGCAGTCACCTGCCATGACTACTGATTAAATATGCATTTTTAACTGGTTGAATTTTTAACAGCAATGAAATTACAATTAACAATTCAATTAAAATTATTAATGAAACCAACTCAAATATTTTCAGTAAATGCAAATTCACCCTTTTCATTCAGTAAGTTAAAGGAAGTAAAGACATTTGAAGCATAAAACCCCACTAGTTCATGTTCAGTAAAATCAATAAAGTGAAAAATGTTTGTTTTCCTCATTAATCAAAAACTATGATTTTAATAAAGACAAAGGAAAGAAATGTGTACTGGCTCTCAACATGTTTTTAACAAATTAGATTTTTTCATTGTAAAAATAAAAAAAGTTGAGGAAACTCAAAACTTCAAGACAACAGACTGCAGACTGAGTTTTGAGCTCCACTCAAATTCTTAAGTTTAGAAAAACTACTGATCTTTGGTTGAAATAATTTACTTTTAGGTCAGAAAAACGGTTAAAACAGAAGAGTTTGAGTTGGGATCAAAACTCAGAAATCTGTTACAGTTCGCTCTTCATCTGAACGAGGCTTCGGTCTGGTTTCTCTGCTCGTTTTCTGTCTGTGTGATCGTTACCGAGAAGATGGTCTCCAGCTCGTCTCTGTCGATCTTTCCGTTGCCGTCCTGGTCGAACAGTTTGAAGTACCACTTTAGTTTCTGGTTGATTTCTCCCTTCAGCATCAGACTGATGGCTGCGATGTACTCCACGAAGTCGATGTAACCGTCCTGCAGACAGAAGACAGGGAGAATAAAACCCCTGAGGAGGCTGCTGAGATCACTTCCTCTACACGTAAATCTGTTTCGAGTTCAGGCCTGTCAATGACTTGAATCACCAAGTCTGGGGTGTCAGAGTCGGGAAGAAAAGCTGGACAAAAAACCTGCAGAGACAAACTGTCAAAGCATCAAATATCTCAACAGATTCAGTTTTTTTTTTTACTGATTTCTGGTTGTAAATTATAACGTCTCCAGTTTTAGTTTGTATTTTATTCAGTCAAAGTTCTTGTGCGGCTGCTTGCGTTCAGACAGGTCGGGTCTCTACGCTTCACCTGAGTCAAACAACACATCAGGGTTCTTCTTCTTCTTCTTCTCTCCTGTAGCTCTTCAGTGGTGAAACGAGTCACCAAACTCTGTTCGGTCTGCAGAGTCACCCTCAGTCCAAGAAAAGACAAAACCACCCGGCTCTTGATTGAGTGCAAAAAAAAAAAAAAAAAAAATCCAGGGCATCTCATGCATCACCTCCTGCACCGCCTGCAGCACCTGTGACCTGTCAGACTCGAGCTTTGACTCGTTCTGTTCTCTCCTGACTAGAACCGTCACTTGTGCTGCAGAAAAAATATAGCTGAAAAAAAAAATGAAGCTGTAAATCGATTGATTCATTTTTGTGCCTTTGAAATTATAAATTGTAAAGTTTGTCTTTTGTCTCATGGAGGAAAAAGTATCTTGTACAAAAACATGATTTTATCTCTTAAACTAAAGTTTAAATTAAAGTTATTATTAATTTGCTGCTTGATTTCAAAACTTCAAAATTTAAGTTGTTGTTTTTTTTTTTGTTTTTTTTTACAGTGTGCTATCATTTTATGAAAATCAGTTTATTTCGTAAAAGATATATCTGAATATTTAGCTGTTTTTCTGTCTTTGGGTTTTGGAACAACACGTTCAAAGACGTCCTCAAAAATCTTCTGCATAATGTTGCAGTTGTACATTTTAATAAAGAAACTGGGAGAAAAAGTGTCCATGAGGACGTCTTCAAATGTCCAGAGAGATTCAGTTCACTGTGACAGATAAATTGATTTTCATAAAATGATAGCACAAAAAAAATATACTCAAAATTTCAAGGCAGCTACTGCAGACTCTTACTGTAGGTCTTCAAATAAACTTGTGCTCATCTATAATCTTTAGTTGAGATAATTAGAATCTGTGAGTTTGAAAAACTAGAAAAAAGAATAAAATAAAAAATTAGTCACAGCGAGCTGTGAACCTATATGTGTTTTTTAGAGCCTGAAAAATTAAATTTTAATTAATTAACTTTCACTTTGATAAACTTACTCAGTTTGTCTAAAGAGGAAAAATAAATAACCTGAACTAAAGATCAATAGTTGGTAAAACTTTATCAGAACAATGAGACAAAAAAAAAAAAAAAATTAAAGTACCAGCGTAAAATATAAAAATTCAACAGACATAAATAAAGAAATCAGGGGAAATAACATAAATAATTAACTGTGCAGGATGTTTGTTATTAAAATGTTTAATAAAAAATACTGAATTATCTTCCAGATTGTTATTAGTTTAATTAATTTTCATGTAAAAACAGAAATCACAGGATGTTCAGTCATGAAAATGTGTTGAAAATCATGTGAATCTCTGTGAACCAAACCTCACTGAAAAAACTTTTAGGCGTCACAGTTCTGCTGTGATCTCTGGTGTCCCTGAGCCGTCAGAACATCCTCACTTCACCAACACACACTCTGAATCCACTTAACTCTACACACACACACACACACACACACACACACACACACACACACACACACACACACACACACACACACACACACACACACACACACACACACAGCGGGGATAACAGCTCTGCATGTCAACGCCGTAAGCCAATTAAGACCAAGAGCCAATGAAAGTTCTGCTGCAGCCATTTTTGTCCTGATTCACACACACACACACACACACACACACACACACACACACACACACACACACACACACACATATATATATATATATATATATAAATAATGTATCAGCAAACATCAGAAAATGTTCTGATTCATTTTCAACAAAATAATCCGACTTCTGGTTACCTTCAAAATAAAAGCACATTTTAGAATGAAAGTTTAATCTGGACTCTGGAAACAGTTTGACTGTTTCCTCTTTACTTCATCGATCATTGGTGACATTAACAATCAATTAATCAATTAATCAATTAATTGAACTAAACATTTACCAATCAACCCCTCAGCCATGTTCTCTGACAGGGTTACATACATGCTGAGAAATAAAGGGTCTAACTAGAACCATATAGGGTTCTTCAGTTTGTCCCCACAGGAGAACCATTTTTGCTTCCCGTTCTAACTTAACTTTTTTTAAAATAAAATTTTACTTGGAACCCTTTCAAAGAGTTCTACATAGAACCCAACATAAAGAGTTATATGTAGAACCATCTGTTTTTGTTTCACCTAGAACTCCCTGTGAGAGGTTCTACACAGAACCCTTTTATGGTGCAATGGTTCCACCTAGTACCCTCTCTGGAGGTTCTATTCAGAGCCTTTCTACTTTTCTAAGGGTGCCAACAAGAATCCAAGCAGTGGGTTCTACTGAGACCTTTTTTATATTCCAAGGGTTTTATCTAGAACACATTTAGGAAGTTCTACAGAGAACCATTTTATATTATGGTATAAGGAACCCTTGATGAACGAGTTCTTCAAGGATTTCAACAATTTGTTCCAGAACCCAAACTACCACAACATTTAGAAAAACAAAACTCAGTGAGTTAAAAAATATCGGGATGTTCTGCTGCATCTGGTTCTGCAGTTTGTAAAGGAGCATCAGAACCACAAGGTCAAAGATTCATTTAAATTAATTTTTCATGTAATTTAGTTTCATTTAATGAAGTTTTGATGTTTGTTAATGTTCCTGTTAGCTGCAGTCCACAGACCGTTCTCTTATTCTAATAATAATAAAAATAATTAGTTATGGAAACAGTCGTCATTTCCTGAATCTTTCAAAACATTTTTAAAATCATATATTTCTTAATCTCTCATGTGTTTTTCATATATCATATTATACAATAAAACATAAATTATATGACATTATGATATAATCAGACTATATATGATAAAATAGTAACGATAATAAATATAATATGATTTTTTAAATTAGAATTATTATTAACAACATCCATATAATTGTAATATTATTACTAATAATATTACCACCATCATCATTATAATAATGCTGATAATAACAATAGTAATAACTGTAATATCGCTCAAGTTCAAAGACGACATGAGACGGATTTAATGAGAGCAGGTTTTTTTCCCAGATCACAAAAAAAGCTCGTTCAGCTCAAATATATATTGAATATGTTCCAGTGCAACATCCAGATCACAGAACCACACTCAAAAATGTTGAGAGAAAAGAGATGAGGTCATGATGAGGTCATGATGAGGTCATGATGAGGTCATGATGAGGTCATGTAGGTCTGCAGAGACGAGCGAACCTCAAAATCTTTTTCTCCAGATGAAAGAAAACATGTTTGTTTGTTTCAGACTTCGATAAATATCACATCATCACAGTTTTAATATTTTATTTTTCAGTGAACATGAAAATTATGATGCAAAACTGATCATTTCCATTAATCAGATCACAATTTCAGTCTGAGAAAAAAACCCAAAACTTCAGTTTTCACTAAAATATCCTGGAAGCTAGAAGCTGGATTTATAGTTGTTGTTCAGGTTTGTTTGTTTTTTTTAACTGTAGAGGCTCCACAAACCTGCAGCTGTCTGACCTCCCACCTCTGTTATTTATTCTGTTAGTTTATCTTTTTAAAAAATGAAATAAAACCAAAGTTTAAATGTTGTAAAATGTATTTTTATATTCATCAACATGCAGCATCACATGAAGTAAACTGTAATAATTTCATATTTTCACAGCAGTATGTTTCTGTAGGATAATAACCATCACTGATCTGATTCAACTTTTAGATTCATCTAGAATCAA
>NC_139327.1:40815000-40837500 GCF_056507025.1 Lutjanus erythropterus
TACAGTTTCTTGACCTTCAGTCTTTGTGCAGTTTAAAACAATAAAAACAATAATAAGGTTTGTTTTATTAAAGTTAGTTTTTTTCTGAGATAAATCTTTGGAACAAGGCTTCAGGTTTTTCCTCTGACAGCTGTGACTGAGAAAACAGCTGACACTTTACATTTTGTTGCAGTGCTTTAAATAAACGTACAGACAGCATCATCATCGTCATCGTCATCATCATCATCATCATCGTCATCATCATCATCATCAGTCACAGCTCTGCAAGCACCGAACACAAAACATAATAATGAAAACAATAAAGTCACGTTATGTTCTTATAAAAAGGAATAGATCCAGCGTTTCACTGTAAAAAGGCTTGGAGTTGAGATCAGTAAAAACAATTTCACATCAAAGGTGAACCTTCACTTAAATTTTACATCAGCGATTCTTTACAGGACAGAAGAGTTTCAGTCGGTGTCCTCGCTTCGTCTTCGTCTTCATCAGAGATAAACAGGCCGCCACGGTGACGGGCAGCAGCTCAGCGTCCACACTCTCACACAGGCCTTTATACCTTCAGGCTCGCTGCCGCAGGGTCTCCCTCCCAGCAGCCCAGGGGCTCAAGATGGCTGCAGCGCTCCGACTCGACCGCACGTCTGATAACTCATCGCACCGAACAGGAACTTGACGACTCCTGAGGAAGACAGAGAAAGAAAACATGGTGATTAGCTACACATGCTAAATGCTAACTTTAACTACGCTATCAGTTTGGTTTTCTCCTGGAATCACCTTGATCTTTTCTTCTTCTTTGTTGTTTGTGTTTGTTGCCTCTTCAGCCAGACTTTCCTGTTTTTCTTCAGAGTTTTTCTCCTGAGCTCCCTCCTTTTCCTCCTTCTCCTCCTCCTCTTTTCCCCCTGATGAAGATCTGTCTCCCTCCTCTCCAGCTGTGGATCCATTCTCTCCCTCCTCCTTCTTCTTCTCCTCTTTCATCTCCTTCTCCTCCTCCTCCTCCTTCTTCTCCTTTTCCTCTTTCATCTCCTTCTCCTCCTCCTCCTCCTTCTTCTCCTTTTCCTCTTTCATCTCCTTCTCCTCCTCCTCCTTCTTCTCCTTGTCCTCCTTCTCCTCCTCCTCCTCCTTCTTCTCCTTCTCCTCCTCTTTTCCCCCTGATGAAGGTCTGTCTCCCTCCTCTCCGGCTGTGGATCCGTTCTCTCCCTCCTTCTTCTTCTCTTCCTGTCTGGACTCGGCGTTGATCTCTGACTGATCTTTGTTTTTCTCAGGACATGTCGAAGCATCAGTTTTATCCTCCTTCACCTTGTCTCCTTGACCTTCCTCTCCTCCTCCTCCTGTTGTCTTCTCCTCTGGTTCGGTCGGGGAGGTCACAGACGCGTCTCCCCCCTCGTTGCTGAAGCCACTGTCGTCTCCACTGCTGGACTTCCTGTGGCGGCGGGACGGAGGGCGGCGGCGGATGGAATGGCGTGCTCTGCCCTGGAGAAGGACCAATGAGAGCATAGACAGACAGGTCAGGTCAGACGCTTGTCTGTGACTCATAAAACTGCTGAGTGATCATGTGACCACCAGGGGGCAGACTGGGGCAAATAAATACTTGATTCTTTGTTTAGAACTTTTGTAACCATCAAATCAGCCACTATCAAATATCCTGCAGTCAAAAACAACGGGACCCTGGACAAATCAAATTCAAATCAAATCAAATTCAAATTCAAATCAAATTCAAATCAAATCAAATTCAAATCGAATCAAAATCTAATCAAATCAAATTCAAATTCAAATCAAATTCAAATTCAAATCAAATCAAATTCAAATCAAATCAAATCAAATTCAAATCAAATTCAAATCAAATCAAATTCAAATCGAATCAAAATCAAATCAAATTCAAATCGAATCAAATTCAAATCAAATCAAATTCAAATTCAAATCGAATCAAATTCAAATCAAATCAAATTCAAATCAAATCAAATCAAATTCATTAGTTGTGAATGATAAATAAATTAAAAATATTTTGCAGAGCTTGTTTGAAATTTTACTTTTCTTCTTTAGGTAAAATTTAATCTTTGAGGTTTAGAAGCTCAAAAAAAAAAAAAAAAAAAAGTATTCCAAAAATTGCTCTCAGTGAGCTGTGAACCTGATTGGTCTGGAAAAGTAAATTATCTCATCAAAACTTTATTAGTTGGTTAAACTTTTTTAAAACTTGAACTTTTCTCTATTTTTTTACAGTGCAGAACATTTTAACTAGTCGATAAATGAGACGTAATTAGTGCATTCAGGCAGAACGAACATGTCCAGGTGGTTTATTTGTTCAGAGTTCATCTAAATCCTCGTTTGTATAAATCGTCTTCAGCCACTTTCTGTCAGCTATCAGCTTTCCAGGTGATTTCTTTATTTTGTGTAGTATTGACGCCTGAGTGTGTTCCATAATTATTTACTGAATGATTATTGATTATATTGATGCCAAATTGACAAGAAGACTGTGGACATGTGACATCTTTTATCTTGTGTGTTTTTATGGCCTCTGTTCAACATGTCACATTTCTAAAATGGAGTTTGGTGCAGGGAGCTTCAGTTTATTTCAAACCTCTGATATGTTTATTTTTTAGATGTTTTGTCACCACCACAGAAACACTCAGGAACAACTGAAGTCTGATACGTTGTCTGACATGGACTGCTGCTAGTTATTGTTTGATTAATGGTTTAAGAAGATGTGTATTGATTACTGATGGTAACCGAAAACAGTGGAACAGCCCTTTAACTCACCTTGATGCTGTCGTTTGACAGGATGGACCCCTCTGCCGCCGTGGGCGGGGCTTCAAAGGAGGCGGGGCGTTCCTCCTCAGTCAACGGGGAGGCGGCGACGGGGCTGGTGGGGGTCGCTGTGGACGAGGTGGTTACTGTGGTAACCGGGACAGACACAGGGAAGGAGGGGGGCAGCAGCCTGAAGCCGGGGCTCTTTGGAGACGGCATCAAGGCCGCTGGAGACAGAGCCAGGTTAGCCTACACACACACACACACACACACACACACACACACACACACACACACACACACACACAGAGATGTAAGAGTGATGTCACAGTGATGTCACAGTGATGTCAGCGTGAGGACCAGCAGGGAGCAGCAGACTCACCTGCAGCTTCTCAATCAGAGCAGAGTTCCTCTTAGCTTTACCAGGTGGAGGAGAGGTGACACCTGCAGGCTGCACACACACACACACACACACACACACACACACGCACACACACACACACACACACACACACGCACACACACACACACACACACAATGTCAAAATCACAACAGACTTTATCAGTAAATCTTGTGAAGAGTTAATCTGTCCATAAATTTTTACTGCCATGTCTGAACGTCTTTTTATTTTCTCTTATCAAGAAAAGAAAACAAAAAAGGTTCAGACAAGTTCTGAAGTAAACTTTAAAAAAGAAAAGCATGAATTAATAAAGTTGGGCTCAAAACTCAAAAATCTACTAAATCAAGTTGTTTTTTCTCGACTCTTTTGTTTTTACAGTGTAGGACATTTCAGCCTGTTTCATAAATGAGAGTAAATTAGTGCATTTAGTCAGAATTAACAGGCTTCTGTTTTTTCCTGTCGTCAGTAAAATAATACACACATTTTGATTCTTTATAAAAGCGGTTCTGCAAATATAAAATTTAAATTTGCAGAATCTTCCAGGATTTAATTTATTTGGTGACTCAAAGTGTGAGACAATTATTAGAATCTATTTATTATTAAAAAACTGTAATCATTTTAAAAACAGGTCATTTAGTTCATTATCTTGATTAATTGATTAGTTGTGGATCTATTTTTCAACTAGTGATCAATCTTTTCCACTGATCAATCCGTTGTTTGGTCCATAAAATTATTATTGATATCAATTTATTGATTATAAGTCATTAACACATGAACAGACCCTGTGTGCGTGCGTGTGTGTGTGTGTGTGTGTGTGTGTGTGTGTGTGTGTGTGCGCGCGTGCGCATGCGCGTGTGCGTGTGTGTGTGTGTGTGTGTATGTGTGTGTGTGTGTGTGTGTGTGTGTGTGTGTGCGTGTGCGTGTGCGTGTGTGTGTGCGTGTGTGTGTGTGTGTGTGTGTGTCACCTCCTGGTCGTCTCCTTCTGTTTTGGGGAGCTGTAAGGTGCGAGGAGGTCGACGTCTGACTGGCTTCTCCTGGTAAACAAACATAACAAACATAACAAACAAACAAACAAACAAATATTTCATTAAAATGAGTCGTCTCTGATGTGCAGCAGACTAACAGATTTACTCGAGTAATTAAAGGACCAGTGTTTGGTTTGTCTGTTCTGATCACAGCAGCGTCTGTAGATACAAAAAATCATTATACACAAACAAAAACTCGACAATTATAAATGAATAAAAACATACTGATGAATATTATTTTACATTTCTGACATTCTGTAATAAATGCCCTGTAAATCTGACACACCAGACCTTTAATGTTAATTACTGAGCTGTTAAATTAGTCATAGTTATTTATTTACAAAGAGACACAAAACAACAACAGAGATGCTGTAGAATGAGATCTGTGATCAAAGCCACATGTTGTGCAGCTGCTGACATATTTATTCATTTTAACATTATTATTCATTCATGCTTTTCTTTGTGAATAAAAATCTGCACTTTGTGTTTCACAACATGTTAAAGTTGTCAGTTGAATTTTATTTATTTTTATTTAATTTTAAAACCAGAATATTGCACACACACACACACACACACACACACACACACACACACACACACACACACACACACAGAGAGAGAGTTTCACACTCACTTCCTGTTTCTCTTCTTCTTCTTCACATACTGCTGCTGAAACTCTGCAGCTCAGTGACATGTGACTGAGACATGTTATCACAATATTACAGATTGGTTGCGTTCAGGGACGCTCCGACGCCTCAGCGTCTACAGGCAGATCTGACATGTCATAATAGGACACTCAAGTTTAAAGCTCTGATTCCTGAAAATAATAAGATAATAGATTATTTATTCACTGTGATAAATGAATAACAAATAAACAACTTTAAATATTCTAAAATACAAACAGACCCTCAAACAAAGAACCAAATCCACCAGAGTGAAAACAGACACTAAAACTAAAAACACTGCAGACATTTTCTCGACATTTAGCTTTTCTTGTTTTCCATCTTTTTGTGGTCATTATGTGTCTTTGTAGTCATTTAAAGTCTTTTTGAAGCTGTTTTGTCTCTGCTGTCTTTTTGTGGTTGTTATGCATCTTTGCAGACATTTTGTGTCCTTGCGATCATCTTTTAGTCTCTTTTGTATTCATTTTATGTCTCTTTGCAGTCGTTTTGCATCTCTTTGCTGTCTTTTTGTGATTATTTTGTGTCTTTCTGATCATTCTTAGTCTCTTTGCAGTCATTTTGAGTCTCTTTTGTTCTCTCTTTGTGTTTTGTTTTGTTTTTCTATGTGATTTTTATTTGTCTCTGAACATTCATTTCTTAGCCTCTCTAGTCGTTCGGTGTCTATTTGTGTTTGTTTTGTATCCTTGTGGTAGTTATTTGTCTTTTTGTAGTTTTCATTTTACATCTTTTATTTTACTTTGTGTATCTCTGTGGTTGTTTTCCATCTCTTTGTGTCTCCTTGTAGTTTTGAGTCTCTTCATGTGCTGGTTTAGCTGCAGAGGTCTGTGTTGGGGGCTGTGCCACCCATGGTCGCTCCTCTGGCCCCGCCCCTGCAGGACGTGTCTATGTTCTGGAGTGTATTTGTAATCAGTGATGTCATCGGTACAAACATCAGACATTAAACTCACCGTTTCATGTCCAGCAGCGTCGGGTGGAGGAGCTGAACCTTTGAATTTCCCTGCGAGTTCAGCCACAGAGCGCCGGGACGGAGCCTCCTCCTGAGGGAAGGAAACAAGGAAGGAAGAAGGATACAAGGTAACTACCAACAAGAATTAAGAGATTAATTCAAAAACATCTTTAATTAATGAGGTGTTTCTGTTGTATCAGAGTGACTGAAGTGAAGCAGCCTCACGACAAAAACACGCTCAGCTGACAGCTGGTCATTCATCGTGTCTTTAAGTCGGCGGAAACTTCATTATCATCAAATTTAAAGACACATTTACAAAACCAAGCACTAATGTTAGCTACACAGAATTGCAGTTAACTAGTTTATCTCTCAGTACTACGACTACAACAGAACAATAGTTTGTGTGAGCAGGTGAACTAAAGTGTGAACAGCATCATGTTACTCAACAAAGAACATTTAAATGTCTGTAATTACCCCTAATTCTATAAATGACATAACAAAGGAAAGAATATCTGAACAAACAATTAATAAATCTACAACCAGCATCAAACATTCAGAGGTGATCCAAAAGTACCTGAAAGTAATCAAATAACATTACTTTAATAATGTGATACTTGTAATTAATAATTGCATCAGAATACATTTTAAAGTAACCCCCCTAATCCTGATTGTAAATTATTTTTATCACTAATATCTCGTGGTGTTTCAGGCATCTTGATTAAAACAGTGAGAAATACTTCAAACTCCTTTAATAATAATAATAATTAGTATTATTATTATTGGAATAATAATAAAGTAGCAGACACGAGTAAACTTTAACTTCTCCTCATACTGTTACACAAACTCTTCCCTCCACTGCCCGTGCTGGCCCCGCCCCCTGCTGCAGGTTACTTCCTGCCTGCAGTGGCGTGTTGGCAGCGTCGTGACCATGTTAGGGAGGAAATGTGAGTGTTGTCATCAGGAAGGCAGCTGCTCATTAGAGACTCTGAGGCAACATGACAACATGGCGCACATGTTTCTGACATGTTTAATCTAAAAGCACAGAGAGGAGGGCGAGGGGATTAAAATGGATTTCTACACCAACTGGAACTTTACTGTGATTGGCTGTCAGCTGGTTTGTGGTGAATGTAAATCAGTTTAGGAGAACTCAGTGTTTAACCACATTATGATCTGAAGGGTCAGTGAAGCTCAAACTCTACAACCACGATGACTCAACGACTAGCTTCAATGCTAACTGCAGCCAAAACCACAGCGTCTCCTCATGACACTTGTTTTTCAGCACATGTTCAGTAAACAACTCACAACATTTAAATTACACATTTTTCTTTTCTGTTTTCAGTCTTTGTGCTAAGCTAGGTTAAACCTGCCCTGTACGATGCTGGTTAGCTACAAACAACAACCATAACTGCTAATGCTACTGATGTAAGCTACACAGATCAATCAGTAATGCAAACTACACTGACTAACCGCTAACTTTACCTTCAACGTTAGCTACACAAACCAACTATTTAATAAACAAAATACAACATGGAGGTCAAACAGCTTTGGAACAGTTTAAATTAGCATTTTTCTCTGTTTTGACCTGGGATCCGTGTAACTACTGTAGTTTATGGTTTATGGTAGTTGTTTAGGATGTGTTAGCATAGCTGAGCCCACAGTGGAATCAGCTAGCTCCATCAAAACAAACAAGACTCGTCTCTAAAACAGACTCTTGTCTATTAAACCTTGTAACTCAACATCCTCCAGGTGATTAAATGTTTAATGCAAATCAACTTACACATTTTTAAACCATAATTCTTATTTATCTTTGATTTAGAAGGACTACAGAGTCGACATGTTGAGATACATCTGATAAGAAATATTGTTGAAAGAACGTCTAAAATCAGAAAGTTTACCAGTGCTTGAGCAGCATTCCTGCCTTTTTTCAAACCAGGAGTGAGACAGGGGTCCTCAGTTTATAGCTGGCCTTTTTTATGCCTGATTAAATCATCTGGGACACAAATTTAACGGGCCAAAGTTTATTATAATATGTATAGTATGATTTGTGAATTCTTGTCTGGGACGAGGCTGTTTTCTGACAGACCAAGATGATAAATTTGAAACAATTAAAGCAAAACAAACAGTTCATGAATACCATTATATTTAATATATATATAAATTTTCACCCACAAAATGGAATTAGTGTTAACAATAAATTTTAAGAAGTTTTTCTTGGACATTTCTGGGTGATTGAAATAATATATATAAAACATAAATGATTTTTCAAAATTAGTGGTGTGACAGAAAAATTATCAAATCAAATACAAAATGATAGAAGCAAATGTGCAATTATGAAAAAAAAATAGAATAATAAAAGAGATTATTGTGTAAGAAGACATATAAATATGAATAAATAAATATAAAGGCAGTTAAAGTCATTCCCAACAGCTTCAATCCAAAACTGTTGTATCAACACACGAGGACGGTACGAGTCTATTAAAGGACCACACACACACACACACACACACACACACACACACACACACACACACACACACACACACAGCTGTTGACGTGGGGTTGATCCATGTCCATTTCAGCTGAAGGTCTCACATTGCTGACATTCAACAGATAATGAAATCACATCGCCTGGAGGACACACACACACACACACACACACACACACACACACACACACACACACACACACACACACACACACACACACACACACAGTCTTGCTCATTTTTTCCACAGTTTGTACTCAACCTATAAACTGAACGTAGAAAGTGATGAAACAACCGTTAAACCACTTCCTTTCTCTCTCTCTCTCTCTCTCTCTCTCTCTCTCTCTCTCTCTCTCTCTGTGTGTGTGTGTGTGTGTGTGTGTGTGTGTGTGTGTGTGTGTTCATTCCTGTTGTTTTTCAAACTAAGAATAGCTGCTATTAAAAACTGTAAAACTTACACCACACTGGTGACACAGTTTTAGTCTCTGTGGCTGCAGAACATCCTCAGAGCAATCAGTCTGTTTGTTTGTTTCCTCAACAACTACATCTCCCATGAGGCTTTGCCACAGTAACACAGCAGTGATGAGTCCCTCCTGTTCTGCTGGGTTTCACTGCTCGGTGTGTCGTCTCATAGAGTAAAACACAAGATATAAAGTAATGATCCAGCCTCTCACTGTCTTCATTCAGATATCAGATGTTGCTCAGGTGTCGTCACGTGGCCCGACAGGTGGTTTTTATTCAGAACACATTATTCTGTTAAACAGTGTTCCCAAGGGTCAGGAACGGATCTCCATGCTTGTTTAAGTCAGATTCTGCTGGAATGTTTCTGTTCCCAACAGACACACTTCAAAGGCCGGTCGTCATTAGGGATGTGTACGATTAGTAATCAATTAAACATTCCTGCTAGTCAGCCCTACAAATACTGATCGGAGAATCGAATTCTCAATAATTTCATAATATACAACACCAGTTAACTGTGTTTAAGATGTCAGAATAAACAGGCATAATGAGTGAATGTTAAACCTGCTAGGAGAGCAGGCTGCTGCTGCTGCTAGCACCGCTAATGTTAGCCACACTCTGCAAACCAATGACAGTGTTCACCTGCAGACGCTGTGGTCCCCCTGTCTGAAAAGACAACTCATCACCGCAAAATATTCTTACACTCAACGTTGTTGAAGGCAAAGGTGTCTAAAAAGTTACTGACACATCCTCACTACCCTGGTCCCAAAAAACATTTAGCCCTGTCCCTAACAGCTGAACAGCTTGGCCCCAAATAGCTTAATAGTTCGGTCCCAAATTTCTCAATAGGCTGGTTCCAAATATCTCAATAGGCTGGTTCCAAATATCTCAATAGGCTGGTTCCAAATAGCAACATAGGTTATCCACAAATAGTGAAGTAGCCTGGTCCCAAACAATCAAACATCCTGGTCCCAGATAGCTCAATTTCCTGGTGCCAATTAGTTAGCTGTTAGCAACAATAGCAGCCACTTGTTTATCTCACATTTGCTATTCAGTTGAACGCTATTTTTGCTTGAAATGTCCATCCTGAACTGTTTCCTGGACAATGGGTACTACATAAGTTGGAATGAATTGTAATCTGTTTTAAATCCTGATGTGTTCTTAATAAAATCTGCTCATTTCTTAGAGGCAAATATACATAAAACTGCAAAAATATATCAGTATATGTTGCTCATCTCTAATAGCTAAATAGCCTGGTCCCAAATAACTCAATAGCCTGGTTCCTAATAGCTGAACAGTGTGTTCCCAAAAAGCTTAGTAGTTTGGTGTCATTATTTAAATACCCTGGTGCCACATAGCTGAATACCTCAGTGTCCTGGCCTGAAATAAGTCTGTTCCCCAGTAGTTAAATAGCTTGGTCCTTAACAGCTAAATAACTCAGTCCCAAATAGCCGAATAGTTTGATTCCAAATGGCTCTTTAGCCTGTTGCCAAATAGTTGAACCATCTGGTCAATAGTTTGGTCCCAGATAGTTAAACACTCTGTTCCCTAGTAGCTCAACAGCCGAGCCCTAAATGGCTAAATAGCCCAGTAACTAAATGATCTAGTCCCAAATAACCTGGTCATAAATTGTTTTCATGCTCTGGTCCCATAGCTGAATAGGCTGGTGATGAATAGCTAGTCGTTAGCAATGACAGAAGCCAGTTGATTATCTCACAAGTTTAACGTTATTCTATCTTGAAATGTCCGTCCCTGAATGTGTCGGGGCAACAGGCCCTGCCCTGTTTGGAATGAACTGTAAGTTTTATACTGATTTTTTAGAAATAAATAGAAACACAAAGCTGCAAAAATATGTCAGTATACGTCCTCACTGTAGGCCGACAGGTTTCCCCCTGCTTCAGATCTTTGTGCTAAGCTAGGCTAACCACATCCTGGACATTATCTCATACACAGAGATGAAACTGATGTCAGAATCAGAAAACAAGAGATCTGAACATAAATGTTGAAATGTTCCTGAAAGAATGTTCCTGTGTATCGAACTGATGTTTGGAAGTAGAATAATTAACAACATAAAAATGTTTTCATTGTCGTAAACAGTTTGGATTTCTCACCACCGACTCCAGTGACCTGCAGTAACCTCCAGGTCAGTTAACACACCCACACACACACACACACACACACACACACACACACACACACACACACACACCCACACACACACCCACACACACACACACACACACACACACACACACACACACACACACACTTCTCTACAGCTACTCTTAAAGCTCTTTCTAAAGCTCTTTCTTAAAAATGAGGAAACTAAAACAAGTTTCCATATTTCTCACATATATTAAAAAACATATTTTACTTTTTTTAGTTTGCAACTGTGCATCATGTTTCATGTGTGGGATCATTTGAATTTTTCTGTGTGGACGTCTGATACGTTTGTCACTGCGAGAAATGTCCCCGATCCACAAATATGTGCTGCGTTTGAGTGCTGTCGGAAAGCTCCGACATCCGGCTCTCGGTGGAGTTCAGTTGGAATTTAAAGGAGGGAAACACAACACTGATTAATCTGATATCATCAACACACTGAACCGAGTTTGTGACTGAAGAAACTACTATTTAAACTCCTAAATGGAGAAAAACATGCCTGAAATATATTTAGTTTAATATTCATATGTATTAAAAATAAAATCAAATAAATCTCTCTGTAAAAAACACAAGTGCAGCTCATTAAACTGCTGAAGATTAATGTTTAAATTAAATTCAGCTGAGATAAACAACCTGATGACACCTCAAACAGCACGTTGATGAAATCTGATGCAAAGTTAAAGTTTGTCTGCGCAGCCAGGCGACGCGCTCGGACAAATCTGACCTGCAGATTTATGATTATATCACAGGAAAAAAACAAAACAAATAAACTGAAACTAACTAACTAAAAAACAAATGCTTTTGGAAGCTGAATTAAAAGTTTGAGTTATGAACCGTCTGACAGTTTCATTAAAATATTTACTTCTCTGTGTGTTTGGCTTTTCTCCAAACTGTGACAGAACAAAAACACACTCATGCAAACTGAGCAGCAGCAGCAGAGTGAGATTTTAAAGAGTTGTCTTATTTTACCTCCATCCTGCTGGTCGTCTGTGAGCGGCCTCGTCGTTTCTGTCGACTGTGTGTGACTGAGAGTCGTTCTGCAGGTTAAATATAGAACCAGAGTCACTATAGAGAGAGAGAGAGAGAGAGAGAGGGAGAGAGAGAGCAGCTCATGTTCTCTCACATGTTCATCATCATCATCATCATCATCATCATCTCTCTGTTTGTTCTGCAGCTTCATGTTAATTCACAGAAACCAGTCAGAGCAAAGTTAAATAAAAGACAATGACAGGAGATCAGAGGCTTTAATTCAGCTGCTTTCAGCAATAAAATAAAATAATGAATAGTTATAAAGAGTCTGCGGACATGAGAGCAGTTTGATTTGTCCTTTCACCTCTCCAACAATCACCAACTCTACTTTAGCTGAAATAAACTATCAGAAGTGAAAATATTGTTTCTGCTCAGTGCGTCTCTGATGTCCAGGTTTCTTCTTTTTCATATTTTCACTTCTAACTCTGTGATGTTTAATTTATTTCAGCCACAAACAACCAGATGATTTTGTTGAGTTTATTTTGTGCCCGCGGGCCAAATGTTGCGAGAGCTTAAAAGGTCTGATTGTCTTATAATAAATAAGTCAAAAGGGTGCATTGACCATAAACTACATTTCCCATAATGCATGTTTCTACATCAATGCCATTTTCCGAACAAGTGGAATTGAGAAATTCAAACAATGATCCCAAAATGTCCAGGAAGAGAAAAAACTGATGCAGATGGAAGGCTGATTGAAGAAAGATGGGAAGGTTAATAACATGTCATAACCTGTTATTTTTCCTTATTCACTTGGATAGTTTGTTGATTGATGGAGTCATGTGGTTTTCATAACCTGACAAATTAAAAGGATTTATGTTATAACAGAGCAACAAGCAAACATATTTTCTTTACATCTATGCAAATATATATATGTAATATTTGTAAGTTGAATAAGTAAAAAATTCAGAGTTATTTAACATTAAGGAGTAGTTGCATTTATTTTACATTACGTTTAGTTACATTTGTACTTACAGTTACATCTGGCCCTTTGAGGGCAGCCATTATGCTGATGTGGCCCTCGGTGAAAATGAGTGTGACACCCCTGATATATAGTCACATCTTAAGTTGGCTAATGTTAGCAAAATGCCAGCTAACTAAAGACTGATGTAGATTAACCACCTAGCAGGTAGCATTTTACTAGCTAACACAAACTATCAGATATAACCAGCTAGCTAACTAAACTATTGGCGTAGATTAACTACCTAGTTAGCTAGTACTTTACTATCATTAGCCATCATTGCTAATCTACATCACTCTTCAGTTAGCTAGCTAGTTACATATGACAGCCAATGTTAGCAAAATGCTCGCTAACTATGTAGCTAATTTACGTCATGTATTTGGTGCAGGTATCAGTTCTGGCTGAATCTGACTTTTGATCTTCACTCTTTTTTCAAACTGTACACATTCTGTAGACCAGAATGCACTGCAGCAGTTTTGACATAAGTCATTCTGCCCCCCCCCCCCGCGTGGGTGTGGCTGCTCATGTTTTTCAGACGATTTGGATAAGGAGGAACCTGCAGCCCGTGGCTCCTCTGCAGAACGTCTCCGGCGCTCTGAGGGGAAGTTGAGCCACTCGAGTGAAGAAAATTTCGTCTTTCATTTCTGCTTTTGTGTTTCTTCACTTCTGAGTTTCACCAGCTCAATTCTGGTTGCATAAGGAGACAATCTGACACTTCTGCTGAATTTGAGGGCAGGAGCCACTAAATTGACTGATTTTGTAAATGAGGTTTTGAATGCAGGACTTTTGTTTCCTCTTACAGGCAGCGACAGGAAACCGTTTTTAGAGATCTTATAAGATAAACAGGCGAACAAAACAAGGTGAACGGTTTCTGTTAATATGAAAATGATTCAGTGCTCCTCTCTGTCAGGTGTCTCAGCTCATCTTCTGACTAATCAGTGATGGCAGTCTGAGCAGAAACACAGGACGTGGTCGGAGGGGAGGACTGAAGCAGACAGGAAGAGACCTTATAAGGTAAAATTCATGCCACCAGAAGGACGTTACACAACATCACAACTTCTGTCAAAGACGCACAACTGCAGAAACAAAAAAATTTTTTTTTATTTGACCAGAAATGAGTTTTTAGTTTTCCAAGGGACAGAATTTTTCTGTGGACTGGACATTCAAGTAAAAGTCTTGTTGTTAGTCTTAACTTGAGCATTGACTGCACAGATGAAGATAGACGCCATGACAGTTCCCCAAACGATCCTCCAGAACATCTGGATGTCCCCCTGGTGGCTGGCTGCAGTGTAGCTCATAAACTCCGCCCCCTCCATGTAAGCAGACGGATAAATGTTTCCCAAAGACGGTTTCTATCATTTTAGGTATTTTTTTAATCACACTGATCGTATTCTAAATCTTCATTTTCCCTCATCATTTTGTTTTTTATTTGATATTTGATGAATTAAAAAGGGAGTTTCATGTTGGTCGGCTGTGTGGGCGGAGCCATGATCACAACAGCACAGAGGTATTTTGGACTCATTTTGTACAGTGTGAGGAAGCAAAGACACAGCAGCCATCTTTATTTACGGTCTACGGTCTTGACTCTGGACTCTACTTGAAATTAGAACCAGAACTTGTTGGTCTTCAGCTCGGATTTGACTCTGGCTGGGGACCTATTGGTTTTGATTTGGAACTTGACTCGTTGTCTTAACTTGGGACTTGTTGTCATCACTTGACTTAAAGCTTGTTGGACTCGTGTCATGTGACTGGACTTGTTGGTCTTAAAGTTCCCATGAGTGATTCCTGCTCATGCGTTTCCTGTAAATCAGTCAGATGGGGAGGGACTTGTTGTGGACATTGATCGGCATTGACAGTAGCCAATGACACTTTGCATTATGCTTCCTGTCCTGCCTCTATAGTGGTCTAATGATGTAACGCTAGGAGGGAGAGCGTCCCTTTTAGCTGATTCTTGTTGGACTGAGCGCTCCCAGTGACCATGATTGGACCGAAACAGTCTCAGGAACCAACAGAGGACAGTTTGACAACAGGGGACACAATACTGAGGTGGTTCTTTGGCAAAGTTTGGCTCCTGGCACCCAGGACTGATTCACAGCTAAATGAGCTAATAAAGGTTAGCTTGGGCTGAGTCACAGCTAACAGCAGTTAGCTCAGTTAGCCCTGTTGGTCATGGAGGCCGTGTTTGGATCTTGTTCTATTGCAGCTGGAGGACACCAGACAAGAAACCATGAAATATTTTCTCCATAAAATTTGATCGTTTCACTGAAATCAGTGAATAAAGTTCTGAAATAGTTTTTAGTACAGTGGCACCCCCAGAAACACTGCAGATAAACTCTGAAAATACCAATGTGGGACTTGACTTGAGAGTTGTTGGCATGGACCTGGGACCTGTTGGTCCTCTTAGAATTTGATCAAGTTCTAGATTGTCTTAGAACTTGACTCAGGTCCTGATGGTTTTGACTTGAAATTCATTGATTTTATTCATGACTCATGTCACTTCGTCACTGTTCTTAACTTGGAGCTTGACTTGGGACTTGCTGGTGTTGACTTCAGTCTTGTTGGACTTTATGTAGGATCTGACCTGGGACTTGAGGTGGACTGATTATATTCTCAGTACTTTTAAAGGGTAAAACAGAACAGAATTTGACCTTTAACAGACCAACATGAAGTCCTGAATGTCGCCTGGCTTCAGTCTGCTGTCTCTTGACTCTTTGCTGCCACCTGCTGGTGAACTGTCTGTCTCTGTCTGGCAGATTTCCAGAGCAGCTGACAGGTCAGTGAATGCATCATCTACTGTCAATATTGTCTGAGTCAACAGAGACTGAGGGGTTAATAATGTTTGTCAGCAGAGTTCATGTCCACCGAGACGATTTGGAGGACAATGTCTTTCAGTCTTTTATCTGCAGCTGTTCTAATAAAAATCATAAAGAGAAATATATTCAAGCAGTAAAGATGAATATTTTTATGTAGAAGTCTAGTTTTAGTCATTGAAGTAACTGATGGTTACACTTTATAACTCAGCAGCTCTGAGACGTTCACTGTCACGTCTCAGTTTGGAGACGCTGCTCAGTGTTTTCATCCTTCCTTCAGCAGTGAAACAGATGTTCAGCTTCTGGACAGTCAGGACTCGACTCTGATTAAAACAGATAAATGTCACCAGCAGAAACACTGAGCTAAGCTAACGTTAGCTAGTTTCTGGTTTCTTGAATATTTTAGGATTTACTGAGGTGACCTCCCTGTAACGATAGAGGAGTGTCCCGTCCTTCAAAAGTCTTTATAGCATCAAAATCTTTTTGATCTTGTTACGTCTTTTACGTGGTTTGTCCTTTTATGTTTTTTTTTGTCTTGTTACATTTCATCTTATATCTTTTTGTCTTGTGTTTTGTCTTTTAATGGCTTTTCATCTTGTTATGTCTCTTCTGTCTTGTTACGTCTTTGATGGTTTTTTTGTCGTTTTTTGTCTGTGATGTCTTTTCCATCTTTTTTTTTTGTCTTGTTACGTCATTTTTGTTTCAGTATGTCTTTTACATATTTTGTCCAGTTCCACCTTTTTCATCTTATGTTGTTTTTTGTCTTGTTCTGACTTGTGTGATACACACTGATGGATACAACACTGAACCACCTTTTCTATTTGTTATTTTGTCTTGTTCACCTTGTTACGTCTTTTACAAAGTTTTTCTTCTTGTCCCGTCTGTCCTGTGTGATGTCCTCTGATGGATGCAAGAGTGAATCGAATTAAGACATTTGTGTTAAAATGTCAGAAAAATAAAAACTCAAGTAAATTACAGACATTTTTATTTCCACATGTCAAAGTAAAATCTTCCAGGTGAACAAACAGTGAGAATAAGTTAACAAACCGACCTCAGGCTCCGTTCAGGTGATGCTGTTGTGTTGCCATGACGATTGTTTCACTGTGAAACCTCCAAAAGTCTGAAAAATGTCCCACTGGACCAAAAGTCCACAGGTTATCTTCACCAACCACTGTGAAACTGGGTTGTCCTTTACATGGTTTGTCTAGTTACGTCTTTCTTGTGTTGTTACGACTTTTACATCATTTTCGTCATTTTATGTCATTTACATCTTGTTAAAACTTTTCCATTGTTTTTTTACGTCACTGTAGTTGCTGTCACTCAGCCAGCACGGCTTTGTTCAGCTTTTCTTGGACTTGTTTGAGCAGGTTGTTATTGTTCAGTTCTTCTTCTTTGTTTTAATGAACAGACTCTCTGCAGAGCTCCAGTTCAGCTCGGTAGCTGCCGTGTTTGTTTGGAGGTGGAGAAACATACGTCCCTGCACATTTGTGTCAAGATGGAGGACATGCACAGGAACAACACAGCCAGAAAATAATCAAGGTAAATCATCTGCTTGGTAACATTTTTATTTGTTCATCTGTTTAAGAAAATTTCAGTCTGTTATTCCTGATTGAGGTGTTTATATGGATATTTTTAATTTAGTTTGGGCTTTTAAACTGATTATAAACAGAATATCAGACTGCATATAAACGTGTCTGCAGCCAGGCGGCATCTCTTCTTCTACTGCGGCAGTTACACAACACAAATACAAACAGGAAACACTGGCATTCTGGCCGTCACCATGTTGTGTTTTGGGAACCAGAAGTGACCATGTTTGGATGAGAGGGCGGAGCTTGGGAGGAGACGTATTGCTACGCCTCTATTCTGATTGGATCTGACGGAGAACCTGAGGACATGCCATGGTAGCATCAATCAGACAGTGGCCCCGCCCTCCTGTTTTATGGTTTATTTTACTCTACATGGGACGATAATTTACTTAACGAACATCCTGCTGTATGAAGAAGACTCAGAAAACTCTTTACTGAGCTCAGAAATCATTTTCTCATCAGCTCACAGACAATCGGACAGTGGAGTCGCCCCCTGCTGGTCATTAGAAGCAATGCAGGTTTAAGGCACTTCATCATTGGCTTCACTGTGAATTTAATTTGTCATTGGTCAAACTTTTGGCACCAGGCTGGACTTCGTGTCTTGTTGGTTAGCTAACGAGCACCTTCCATCTGTCTGTCACTGTAGGAATCAAACCTGCGGCGTCTACGACTCCATTTATTTCCCTGATGAACATGAATGTTTTGAAGTGTGTGACTGAGGTTTCATCCCTCCCTGACAGAAAGAGACACAGGACACTTTGTGAATGAAAATGATTGAAACACGCTGTGAATTGACCTTTTTTAAGTCCCGCCCCTTTTTGCTCTGTGCTCCAATAACAGCTGAGCGAGCTTGGTACTTGGTCAAATGTCCTTTCCTGTTTCCTGTAGTTAGATCTTACTTACAGTCACATCCTAAATTAGCTTATATTAACAAAACACCAGCAAACTAGCAAGCTAATGAATGACATAGATTAGCTAGCTAGTTTGCTATTGTTGTGCTAACATAAGCCATCAGATGTAACCATCCAGCCCTTGTTTTGCTAACGTTAGCTATCAGATGTAACCAGCTGGTTAATGATTTATGTGGATTAGCTAGCTAGTCAGTTATTGTTTTGCTAACATTAGCTATCAGGTGTAAGTAGCAAGCTCAGTGGTTCCCAAACTTTTTTTTTTTTTTGCATGCCTCCCCTCTTTTTTTCAAGACAGATGAGTCGAGCACAGAGCGTCATCTACGTACAGGAAAGGACAAAGTTGACCGAGGTTACAAAAGGGGCGGGACTTAAGAAGAGTCAATTTACCAGGTGAAAGAAGGTTCTTCCAGCTGGAACATCACCTGTCAAAGTTCAGCTTCTGTCTGATGTTCTTCTTCTTCAGTCCTCCTCGTGTTCGTCTTCGTTGGCTTGTGTCGTCCGAGGTTCTTCTCGGTTGTCGGAGGTGTCGCCTGTGTCGAACTCTGAGAGTCTAAATCTGATCTTTTTCTCAGTTTAATGGAGACAAAAGATCAGAGAGTGAAATGTGGAGGAGTGAAGCGTTACAAACATGTTCTGTGATTGTTGGTTTGTTCATCATGATGAAGATTACGACGTCCTCATCAGTCTGACGTCCCTCTGGTTCAGTGGCGTCCCTGCTTCTTCTTAAAGATCTTATTAAAGGCGTTTCTCCTCCGGCTGCTGGACGTCTCGCTCTCCTCTCCTCCTTCCTCCTCCACAGGATTCCTCCCGGATGGGAGCTGGACGCCCGTCCCCCGCCCACCGCCAGACGAGCTGGTCGAGACAGAGGACGAGAAGAGGAGCGGGCCATCGGTGGTGTCGGATGTGACACAGAGTGAGCGGGTGGAGCAGGAGGAGGCGAGGACGGAGGCTGGGCTGCCCCTCAGCTCCCCGAGACTGGAGCTCTTCTCCAGTCCTCCTCCTCCTCCTCCTCCTCCTCCTCCTCCTCTGCCTCCTCCGAGCCCGGAGCTACGTCCCTGCAGTGGGTGGAGCCTGGAGGACAGGAGGACGGGCTTGGAGCCGTAAAGGCCTCGTGATTCACCGTGAGACAGAGGGAGGGCGGAGTCAGAGTCTGAGCGGTTCATGATGTCCCTGAGAGAGAGAGCGACAGAGAGAGAGAGAAGATAATTATATCAGAAGCTAATGTTGCTAACGTGCTAAACATGAAGGACCACTGAGGCTCAGTATTGACACGGTTTAAACTGCTTCTGTCCTCACAGACTAAAACAGACTGAACTCACTTGAAACTTGAAGCAACATTATGTAAATATTCTACCAAACGAATATTCGCCTCACGTTTGTCTCCTGAGTGGATCATTTTGAGAACATTTGTAGTTACTCGCTCGCATGTGTTTATTCACCCCATACAGGCTGCCGTGAGCTAATGAGCAACACGCTAACAGCTAGCGAGCACTGGCCACCTAATGATCGATGTAAAGTAGCTACTTAGCTATTTTTTTTGCTAATGTTGTCTATCAGATGTAACTAGCCAACCAGTGATTGATGTAGATTTGTTAGATTGTTAGCTAGTGATTTGTTGAAATTAGCTATCAGATGTAACCAGCTAATGACTGATGTACGAGACCAAAAATATAACAAGACAAAATACATAAAAGACACGATGAAAAAAAAAGATGCAAAAGACAAAAGACAAGATGTAAAAGAGAAGAAAAACATGTAAAAGATGTAACAAGACGAAAAAAGCAACAAACGTAAAAATATGTATCAAAACAAAAACAACATAAAAGATGTAACAAGATGAACCACAAACAAAACAAGACAATTGCTGCCATTTCTAGACTATTGATTATTGATGAATACATTCTTGATCTGTTAAATTTTCATTGTCAATTAATTGATTAGTGATTGATCAGTAGCATCCCTTGTTAGTGCGTCAGTATCTC
The DNA here is from genome assembly GCF_056507025.1 of Lutjanus erythropterus. Classification (NCBI taxonomy): domain Eukaryota; kingdom Metazoa; phylum Chordata; class Actinopteri; order Lutjaniformes; family Lutjanidae; genus Lutjanus; species Lutjanus erythropterus. Next base: position 40,835,173 of record NC_139327.1, read on the forward strand.
TGGCGAACGGCCGTGCTGAGGAAGATACCCGAAGCTGCCGGAGCGACAGCGCTGCCTCCGGCTGGTGGTGGCGCCACCTGCAGGCGGGAGGCTGGACGGCGCCTCCACAGAGTGGAAGTAAGAAGAACGGAAGAGCAGAGCAGAGAAGTGAGCCGTGCCTTCAGCGTAGGAGGAACTGGAAGAAGGAGAGTCTGTGGGGGGAGGAGGGGGAGGACAGAAGGAGAGGGCGGGGGGGTGAGGAGAAGAGGAGGGGCCGATGGAGGGGTGAGACAGGGAGGAGGAGAGACAGGGGGAGGGCACAGGAAGGAACTCCAGCTGACCAATGGAGCGGCTGCGGTTCTGACGGCCGCTGGGGGGGCGAGATGATGTGGACTGGCCACGCCCCTCCTGTTGAGGTAAGCCCCGCCCTTCAACCAACCTCTGAGAGCTGAACGTCAGAGCGGGGTCTCCTATCCTCTGTCGCAAGGGCATCAGACTCTGAGCTGTAGGAGAGGGAGGAGGAGGAGGAGTTACACGGAGCTGGTTGTTTTATTTTGAAAAACACACACAGGAAGTTATGACTCACAAACAGAAAATAAAACTGAAGAGTTCCAAGAACAAAAGTCAAAAGAGTCATAAAGCAGTTTGACTTCAAGAAACAGAGAAAATGTGATATTTTCTGAGTTTGATGGAGAAATCAGCAGCAAAGACGAAAAGTTTAGTAAAGGTTTGATTATTTCGACTGAGGAATTTTAAAACCCGGACTGTTTCTGTGTCTGAGTGAGTAATAGGAACAACAGTTTATGAAACTGGTCTTTTTTAATAAACCTTAGAAGTTAAATGTTATGAGCAGTTGGCCTTTAGTCCAGGGAGTTTTCAGGTGATTTATCGCTCGTCAAACAAACCAAACTTTGTGTCATTTTATCTGAAAAACAGAAACAAAATAAAACTCAATAAAACCGTTTTGGTTCGTCTTTCCATGGTTCCAACAATCACCAACTCTGGTTTGGTTGAAATAATAATAATTCACAGAGTTAACTGTGAAAATATTCTGTCTCTACGCACCGTTTCTCCTCACTGCTTCTCTGACCTCTGACCTTCTTTTTTTTTTATATTTTCACATCTTAACCCTCTATGGTACCATGTTGCCCACAGGCAACAAACCCATTTTTGCCCTTTCACATCTCCACAATGCATCCCTTTAAATGATGCGATACTTTAAAAAAGAGGTAAAACCATAGGGAACCATTAACAATGCTTTAAGTTGTCACATGACCTCCAGGAAGCGATTTTGAAACCCTTCTTGGCGGGCTTTTTCTAAGGAGACAGCTCTGCTATCTTGCTGCAAAAAAAAGACTCTCAAAAAGTTATTTTTTGTCCCTTTTCCACCTGGAAAAAAATGTCTTCACACTAATAGGTGAGTAAACTTTAAGTTTTGATAGTTTCATGCAACTTATTTACTAATTTAATAGTGGATACGTGTTAAAATGCAGCTGTTGCCCTGAGGCAACAAACTGCCATCATGGAAAGTTGCAATGTTGCCTGCAACAGTGAACCATTATGGAATCACTATAGCAAACACAACACTGACCACTGGCCTATTTGGGTGGAGAAAAAGGGCAGATGCAGATACCCTGGATGTAAGGGTATAGTGAAATCACAGTGCACAAAATGTGTCACCTGCCTGTGCTTCACTCCTGAAAAAAACTGCTTCATGGAGTTCCATAAGCACTGAGCAGCAACACCACAAGTGATGGCAACACATGTCAGGAAAGACACAGGGGACTGACACAAAACATGCACTGAAATGAAGCAGTGATGATCAAACACTGGAATTTGTTGTTTTTGTTTTTCAAATGGTTATGGCAATGGTTATCTTTGTTGATTTAAGTAGTTTAAAGTTTTATACTTTACACATTTATTTCAATGGGTTGTTCCTAAATGGTACAATGTTGCCTACAGGCAACATTTAGCCAAGAAACTTTTTAAATTCTTTTTAAAATTCTTTTTAATTTAAAATTTAAAATGAATTGTGACTTCTTGATGTTATTGAATATTTTTGCATATGTTTATGAAATAAACAATGTTCAAATTGGAAAAGGAACGTTCTTTTTAACTTATGCACCATTATGGTACAATGTTGCCTACAGGCAACGAACCCCAAAAACTTCCAAAAATAAAAATAAAAATAAAATTTCTTCAGATTATGTTTATTTAGTCTATTTTGAGACATAAAAACACATTTCCCTCACTGGCATCATAATGTGTACCATAGAGGGATATGACCATACATACATACATACATACATACATATATCATGCATGTGCCAATAAACCATTTCTCTTTTA
>NC_139327.1:40840000-40862500 GCF_056507025.1 Lutjanus erythropterus
ACATACATATGACCATACATACATACATACATACATACATATGACCATACATACATATATACATACATATGAGCATACATACATACATACTTATGATCATACATGCATACATATGACCATACATACATATGACCATGCATACATACATGCATACATACATACATACATACATATGACCATGCATACATACATACATTTGACCATACATACATACATACATACATACATACATATGAGCATACATACATATGAGCATATATACATACATACATATGACCATACATACATACATACATACATACATATGAGAATACATACATACATATGACCATGCATACATACATATGAGCATACATACATACAAACATGCATATGACCATGCATACATAGATATGAGCATACATACATATGACCATACATACATACATACATACATACATACATACATATGACCATACATACATACATACATACATACATACATACATACATATGACCATACATACATATGACAATGCATACATTCATATGACCATACATACATACACACATACATACATACATATGGTCATACATATGTCCATGCATACATACATACATATGACCATACATGCATACATACATACATACATATGACCATGCATACATACATATGAGCATACATACATACATATGACCATGCATACATACATATGACCATACATACATACATATGACCATACATACATACATACATACATACATACATACGTACATACATATATATGACCATACATACATACATACATACATACATACATACATACATACAAACATACAAATATATAAAAATTCTTTTTATAATTCTTTTTAATTTAAAATTTAAAATGAATTGTGACTTCTTGATGTTATTGAATATTTTTGCATATGTTTATGAAATAAACAATGTTCAAATTGGAAAAGGAACGTTCTTTTTCACTTATGCACCATTATGGTACAATGTTGCCTACAGGCAACGAACCCCAAAAACTTCCAAAAATAAAAATAAAAATAAAATTTCTTCAGATTATGTTTATTTAGTCTATTTTGAGACATAAAAACACATTTCCCTCACTGGCATCATAATGTGTACCATAGAGGGATATGACCATACATACATATGACCGTACGTACATACATACACATACATACATACATATGAGCATACATACATACATACATATGAGCATACATACATACATACATACATACATATGACCATGCATACATACATACATACATATGACCATACATACATACATACATGCATACATACATACATACATATGACCATACATACATATGACCATGCATGCATACATACATACATACATACATATGACCATACATACATACATACATACATACATATGACCATACATACATATATACATACATATGAGCATACATACATATGAGCATATATACATACATACATACATACTTATGATCATACATGCATACATATGACCATACATACATATGACCATGCATACATTCATATGACCATACATACATATACACATACATACATACATATGGTCATACATATGACCATGCATACATACATACATACATATGAGCATACATGCATACATACATACATACATACATACATATGACCATGCATACATACATACATGTGACCATACATACATACATACATACATATGAGCATACATACATATGACCATATATACATACATACATATGACCATACATACATACATACATACATACATACATATGAGAATACATACATACATATGATCATGCATACATACATATGACCATACATACATACATACATACATACATTCATATGACCATACATACATACACACATACATACATACATATGGTCATACATATGTCCATGCATACATACATACATATGAGCATACATACATGCATATGACCATGCATACATACATATGACCATACATACATACATATGACCATACATACATAGATACATACATACATACATATATATGACCATACATACATACATACATACATACATACATACAAACATACAAATATATAAAAATTCTTTTTATAATTATTTTTAATTTAAAATCTAAAATGAATTGTGACTTCTTGATGTTAATGAATATTTTTTGCATATGTGTATGAAATAAACAATGTTCAAATTGGAAAAGGAACGTTCTTTTTCACTTATGCACTATTATGGTACAATGTTGCCTACAAGCAAAAAACCCCAAAAACTTCCAAAAATAAAAATAAAAATAAAATTTCTTCAGATTATGTTTATTTAGTCTATTTTGAGACATAAAAACACATTTCCCTCACTGGCATCATAATGTGTACCATAGAGGGATATGACCATACATACATACATACATACATATACATACATACATATGAGCATACATACATACATACATATGACCATACATACATACATACAAACATACATATGACCATGCATACATACATACATACATACATATGACCATACATACATACATACATACATGCATACATACATACATACATACATACATATGACCATACATACATATGACCATGCATACATACATACATACATACATATGACCATGCATACAAACATACATACATATGACCATACATACATACATACATACATACATACATACATACATATGACCATACATACATATGACCATGCATACATACATACATACATACATACATACATATGACCATACATACATATATACATACATATGACCATACATACATATGAGCATATATACATACATACATGTGACCATGCATACATACATACATACATACATATGACCATACATACATACATACATACATACATACATACATACATATGAGAATACATACATACATATGATCATGCATACATACATATGAGCATACATACATACATACAAACATACATGTATACATATGACCATACATACATACATACATACATACAAACATATGACCATACATACATATGACCATGCATACATTCATATGACCATACATACATACACACATACATACATACATATGGTCATACATATGTCCATGCATACATACATACATATGAGCATACATACATACATATGACCATGCATACATACATATGACCATACATACATACATATGACCATACATACATACATACATACATACATACATACATACATATATATGACCATACATACATACATACATATATATTTAAATTCTTTTCATAATTCTTTTTAATTTAAAATTTAAAATTAATTGTGACTTTTTGATGTTATTGAATATTTTTGCATATGTTTATGAAATAAACAATGTTCAAATTGGAAAAGGAACGTTCTTTTTCACTTATGCACTATTATGGTACAATGTTGCCTACAAGCAACAAACCCCAAAAACTTCCAAAAATAAAAATAAAAATAAAATTTCTTCAGATTATGTTTATTTAGTCTATTTTGAGACATAAAAACACATTTCCCTCACTGGCATCATAATGTGTACCATAGAGGGATATGACCATACATACATACATACATACATATACATACATACATATGAGCATACATACATACATACATATGACCATACATACATAAATACATACATACATACAAACATACATATGACCATGCATACATACATACATACATACATATGACCATACATACATACATACATGCATACATACATACATACATACATATGACCATACATACATATGACCATGCATACATACATACATACATACATATGACCATGCATACAAACATACATACATATGACCATACATACATACATACATACATACATACATACATATGACCATACATACATATGACCATGCATACATACATACATACATACATACATACATATGACCATACATACATATATACATACATATGACCATACATACATATGAGCATATATACATACATACATGTGACCATGCATACATACATACATACATATGACCATACATACATACATACATACATACATATGACCATACATACATACATACATACTTACATACAAATATATATAAATTCTTTTTATAATTCTTTTTAATTTAAAATTTAAAATGAATTGTGACTTCTTGATGTTATTGAATATTTTTGCATATGTTTATGAAATAAACAATGTTCAAATTGGAAAAGGAACGTTCTTTTTCACTTATGCACTATTATGGTACAATGTTGCCTACAGGCAACGAACCCCAAAAACTTCCAAAAATAAAAATAAAAATAAAATTTCTTCCGATTATGTTTATTTAGTCTATTTTGAGACATAAAAACACATTTCCCTCACTGGCATCATAATGTGTACCATAGAGGGATATGACCATACATACATACATACATATGACCGTACATACATACATACATACATACATACATATGACCGTACATACATACATACACATACATACATACATACATACATACATACATACATACATACATATGACCGTACATACATACATAAATACACATACATACATACATACATACATATGAGCATACATACATATGAGCATACGTACGTACATACATACATACATATGTAGCTCAGCGTAAGTTCAAGCAGGAAGACCTTCTATTACGCTGCCTTCATTCACAACTTTCCTTTACTCCGCCTCTCTCCTCCTATTCCCTCTAATCAGCTGTTTGTGGGCGTTCACCTTCGTCTTTACCATCCATTCAGATTTTGCCACCGTCGCGATAGCCAGTCAATTTGCTGCTGCCAAATCTTTAAATTGCCTCTGTCTTTGCTCCATCAGTTGTCATTCAGTCAATCGCGCGACCCTCCTCCACCCCTCTCTCCTCCAGTCACTGGACCCAGGTAGCAGAAGATGTTCACCTCGATCCTCCCTGACGCCCTCTCCTCCAGCCTTCAGGTCCAGGCAGCAGGAGTCCAGAGCCACTTCACCTCACCAGTCTCTGCTTTGCACCTCATCATCACCACCACCAGTGTCTAGACCCGGGGGGGGGGGGTTCTCTTCACTACAGCTTCATCACCCCCATTTATATATACATATTGTTTCACCTCATTGGGGTCTAACTGCCAAAAACTGTTCATGTTTCATATATCATGCATGTGCCAATAAACCATTTCTCTTTTACTCTTAGTCTCTCCTGATTGAAATGAGCATACATACATATGAGCATACACTCATACATATGGCCAAACATATGACCATGCATACAAACATACATACATATGACCATACATACATACATACATACATACATACATACATACATACATATGACCATATATACATATGACCATGCATACATACATACATATGACCATACATACATATGACCATACATACATACATACATACATACATACATACATACTTATGATCATACATGCATACATATGACCATACATACATATGACCATGCATACATTCATATGACCATACATACAGTACATATACACATACATACATACATATGGTCATACATATGACCATGCATACATAAATAGATACATACATACCTATGAGCATACATGCATACATACATACATACATACATACATATGACCATGCATACATACATACATGTGACCATACATACATACATACATACATACATACATATGAGCATATATACATACATACATATGACCATACATACATACATACTAACATACATATGAGAATACATACATACATATGACCATGCATACATACATATGAGCATACATACATACATACATGCATATGACCATGCATACATACATATGAGCATACATCCATCCATACATACATACATGTATAAATATGACCATACATACATACATACATACATACATACATACATACATATGACCATGCATACATTCATATGACCATACATACATGCACACATACATACATACATATGGTCATACATATGTCAATGCATACATACATACATATGAGCATACATGCATACATACATACATACATACATATGACCATGCATACATACATACATGTGACCATACATACATACATATGAGCATATATACATACATACATATGACCATACATACATACATACATACATACATACATACATACATATGAGAATACATACATACGACCATGCATACATACATATGAGCATACATACATACATATGACCATGCATACATACATATGACCATACATACATATATATGACCATACATACATACATACATACATACATACATACATACATACATACATACATATATATGACCATACATACATACATACATACATACATACAAACATACAAATATATAAAAATTCTTTTTATAATTCTTTTTAATTTAAAATTTAAAATGAATTGTGACTTCTTGATGTTATTGAATATTTTTGCATATGTTTATGAAATAAACAATGGTCAAATTGGAAAAGGAACGTTCTTTTTCACTTATGCACTATTATGGTACAATGTTGCCTACAGGCAACGAACCCCAAAAACTTCCAAAAATAAAAATAAAAATAAAATTTCTTCAGATTATGTTTATTTAGTCTATTTTGAGACATAAAAACACATTTCCCTCACTGGCATCATAATGTGTACCATAGAGGGATATGACCATACATACATACATACATATGAGCATACATACATACATACATATGACCATACATACATACATACATACATACATATGACCATGCATACATACATACATACATATGACCATACATACATACATACATGCATACATACATACATACATATGACCATACATACATATGACCATGCATACATACATACATACATACATACATATGACCATACATACATATGACCATGCATACAAACATACATACATATGACCATACATACATATGACCATGCATACAAACATACATACATGTGACCATGCATACATACATACATACATATGACCATACATACATACATACATACATACATACATACAAATATATATAAATTCTTTTCATAGTTCTTTTTAATTTAAAATTTAAAATTAATTGTGACTTTTTGATGTTATTGAATATTTTTGCATATGTTTATGAAATAAACAATGTTCAAATTGGAAAAGGAACGTTCTTTTTCACTTATGCACCATTATGGTACAATGTTGCCTACAGGCAACGAACCCCAAAAACTTCCAAAAATAAAAATAAAAATAAAATTTCTTCAGATTATGTTTATTTAGTCTATTTTGAGACATAAAAACACATTTCCCTCACTGGCATCATAATGTGTACCATAGAGGGATATGACCATACATACATACATACATATGAGCATACATACATACATACATACATATGAGCATACATACATACATACATACATACATATGACCATGCATACATACATACATACATACATATGACCATACATACATACATACATCCATGCATACATACATACATATGACCATACATACATATGACCATGCATACATACATACATACATACATACATATGACCATACATACATATGACCATGCATACAAACATATATACATATGACCATACATACATATGACCATGCATACAAACATACATACATGTGACCATGCATACATACATACATACATATGACCATACATACATACATACATATATACATACATACATACATACAAATATATATAAATTCTTTTTATAATTCTTTTTAATTTAAAATTTAAAATTAATTGTGACTTTTTGATGTTATTGAATATTTTTGCATATGTTTATGAAATAAACAATGTTCAAATTGGAAAAGGAACGTTCTTTTTCACTTATGCACCATTATGGTACAATGTTGCCTACAGGCAACGAACCCCAAAAACTTCCAAAAATAAAAATAAAAATAAAATTTCTTCAGATTATGTTTATTTAGTCTATTTTGAGACATAAAAACACATTTCCCTCACTGGCATAATAATGTGTACCATAGAGGGATATGACCATACATACATACATACATACATACATATGACCGTACATACATACATACACATACATACATACATACATACATACATATGACCGTACATATATACATACATACATACATACATACATACATACATATGACCGTAAATACATACATACACATACATACATACATACATACATATGACCGTACATACATACATACATAAACATACATACATACATACATATGAGCATACATACATACATACATATGAGCATACATACATATGAGCATACGTACGTACATACATACATACATATGTAGCTCAGCGTAAGTTCAAGCAGGAAGACCTTCTATTACGCTGCCTTCATTCACAACTTTCCTTTACTCCGCCTCTCTCCTCCTATTCCCTCTAATCAGCTGTTTGTGGGCGTTCACCTTCGTCTTTACCATCCATTCAGATTTTGCCACCGTCGCGATAGCCAGTCAATTTGCTGCTGCCAAATCTTTAAATTGCCTCTGTCTTTGCTCCATCAGTTGTCATTCAGTCAATCGCGCGACCCTCCTCCACCCCTCTCTCCTCCAGTCACTGGACCCAGGTAGCAGAAGATGTTCACCTCGATCCTCCCTGACGCCCTCTCCTCCAGCCTTCAGGTCCAGGCAGCAGGAGTCCAGAGCCACTTCACCTCACCAGTCTCTGCTTTGCACCTCATCATCATCACCACCAGTGTCTAGACCCCGGGGGGGGGGGGGGGGTTCTCTTCACTACAGCTTCATCACCACCATTTATATATACATATTGTTTCACCTCATTGGGGTCTAACCGCCAAAGACTGTTCATGTTTCATATATCATGCATGTGCCAATAAACCATTTCTCTTTTACTCTTAGTCTCTCCTGATTGAAATGAGCATACATACATATGAGCATACATTCATACATATGGCCAAACATATGACCATGCATACAAACATACATACATATGACCATACATACATACATACTTATGATCATACATGCATACATATGACCATACATACATATGACCATGCATACATACATACATATGACCATACATACATTCATACTTATGATCATACATGCATACATATGACCATACATACATATGACCATGCATACATTCATATGACCATACATACATATACACATACATACATACATATGGTCATACATATGACCATGCATACATACATACATACATACATACATATGAGCATACATGCATACATACATACATACATACATACATACATATGACCATGCATACATACATACATGTGACCATACATACATACATATGAGCATACATACATATGAGCATATATACATACATACATATGACCATACATACATACGTACATTCATATGAGAATACATACATACATACATATGACCATGCATACATACATACATACATGTATACATATGACCATACATACATACATACATACATACATACATACATACATATGACCATGCATAAATACATACATACGTACATACATACATATGAGCATACATGCACACATACATACATACATATGACCATGCATACATAGATACATGTGACCATACATACATACATACATACATACATATGAGCATACATACATACATACATATGAGCATACATACATACATACATATGAGCATACATACATATGAGCATACATACATATGAGCATACATACATACATATGGCCAAACATATGACCATGCATACATTCATATGACCATACATACATATACACATACATACATACATATGGTCATACATATGACCATGCATACATACATACATACATACATACATACATACATACATACATACATATGAGCATACATGCATACATACATACATACATACATACATACATACAAACATATGGTCATACATATGACCATACATACATATGACCATGCATACATTCATATGACCATACATACATACACACATACATACATACATATGGTCATACATATGACCATGCATACATACATACATACGTACATACATACATATGAGCATACATGCATACATACATACATACATATGACCATGCATACATAGATACATGTGACCATACATACATACATACATACATATGGTCATAAATATGACCATACATACATATGACCATGCATACATTCATATGACCATACATACATACACACATACATACATACATATGGTCATACATATGACCATGCATACATACATACATACGTACATACATACATATGAGCATACATGCATACATACATACATACATATGACCATGCATACATAGATACATGTGACCATACATACATACATACATACATACATATGAGCATACATACATACATACATATGAGCATACATACATATGAGCATACATACATACATATGGCCAAACATATGACCATGCATACGTATGACCATGCATACATTCATATGACCATACATACATATACACATACATACATACATATAGTCATACATATGACCATGCATACATACATACATACATACATACATACATATGAGCATACATGCATACATACATACATACATACATACATATGACCATGCATACATATGGTCATACATATGACCACACATACATATGACCATGCATACATTCATATGACCATACATACATACACACATACATACATACATATGGTCATACATATGACCATGCATACATACATACATACGTACATACATACATATGAGCATACATGCATATATACATACATACATATGACCATGCATACATAGATATATGTGACCATACATACATACATACATACATACATACATATGAGCATACATACATACATACATATGAGCATACATACATACATACATACATATGAGCATACATACATATGAGCATACATACATATGAGCATACATACATACATATGGCCAAACATATGACCATGCATATATATGACCATGCATACATTCATATGACCATACATACATATATACATACATACATACATATGGTCATACATATGACCATGCATACATACATACATACATACATATGAGCATACATGCATACATACATACATACATACATACATATGACCATGCATACATACATACATGTGACCATACATACATACATATGAGCATACATACATATGAGCATATATACATACATACATATGACCATACATACATACATACATACATACATACGTACATTCATATGAGAATACATACATACATATGAGCATACATACATACATACATATGACCATGCATACATACATATGAGCATACATACATACATATGACCATACATACATACATACATACATGTATACATATGACCATACATACATACATACATACATACATACAAAAATACATATGGTCATACATATGACCATACATACATATGACCATGCATACATTCATATGACCATACATACATACACACATACATACATACATATGGTCATACATATGACCATGCATACATACATACATACATACGTACATACATACATATGAGCATACATGCATATATACATACATACCTACATACATACATACATACATATGACCATGCATACATACATACATGTGACCATACATACATCCATATGAGCATACATACATATGAGCATATATACATACATACATATGACCATACATACATACATACATACGTACATTCATATGAGAATACATACATACATATGAGCATACATACATACATATGACCATACATACATACATACATGTATACATATGACCATACATACATACATACATATGGTCATACATATGACCATACATATAGATGACCATACATACATTCATATGACCATACATACATACACACATACATACATACATATGGTCATACATATGACCATGCATACATACATACATACATACGTACATACATACATATGAGCATACATGCATACATACATACATACATATGACCATGCATACATAGATACATGTGACCATACATACATACATACATACATACATACATACATACATACATATGAGCATACATACATACATACATATGAGCATACATACATATGAGCATACATACATACATATGGCCAAACATATGACCATGCATACATATGACCATGCATACATTCATATGATCATACATGCATATACACATACATACATACATATGGTCATACATATGACCATGCATACATACATATATACATACATACATACATATGAGCATACATGCATACATACATACATACATACATACATACATACATACATACATACATATGACCATGCATACATACATACATGTGACCATACATACATACATATCAGCATACATACATATGAGCATATATACATACATACATATGACCATACATACATACATACATACATACGTACATTCATATGAAAATACCTACATACATATGAGCGTACATACATACATACATATGACCATGCATACATACATATGAGCATACATACATACATATGACCATACATACATTGATACATACATGTATACATAAGACCATACATACATACATACATACATACATACATACATACATATGGTCATACATATGACCATACATACATATGACCATGCATACATTCATATGACCATACATACATACACACATACATACATACATATGGTCATACATATGACCATGCATACATACATACATACGTACATACATACATATGAGCATACATACATACATACATACATACATATGACCATGCATACATACATACATACATACATACATATGAGCATACATACATACATACATATGAGCATACATACATACATATGGCCAAACATATGACCATGCATACAAACATACATACATATAACCATACATACATACATATGACCATATATACATATGACCATGCATACATACATACATATGACCATACATACATACATACATACATACACACTTATGACCATACATGCATACATATGACCATACATACGTATGACCTTGCATACATTCATATGACCATACATACATACACACATACATACAAACACATGGTCATACATATGACCATGCATACATACATACATACATATGAGCATACATGCATAAATACATACATACATATGACCATGCATACATACATACATGTGACCATACATACATACATACATACATATGAGCATATATACATACATGCATATGACCATACATACATACATACATACATACACACATATGAGAATACATACATACATATGACCATGCATACATACATATGAGCATACATACATACATATGACCATGCATAAATACATATGAGCATACATACATACATATGACCATACATACATACATACATACATATGACCATACATACATACATACATACATAAATATGTATGACCATACATACATACATACATATAAATTCTTTTTATAATTCTTATAATTTAATTTAATTTGAAATTTAAAATGAATTGTGACTTCTTGATGTTATTGAATATTTTTGCATATGTTTATAAAATAAACAATGTTCAAATTGGAATACATTCATACATATGAGCATACATACATATGAGCATATATACATACATGTGAGCATACATACATACATACGTACATACATATGTAGCTCAGCGTAAGTTCAATCAGGAAGACCTTCTATTACGCTGCCTTCATTCACAACTTTCCTTTACTCCGCCTCTCTCCTCCTATTCCCTCTAATCAGCTGTTTGTGGGCGTTCACCTTCGTCTTTACCATCCATGATATGGCCATGTATACATACATACATACATACATATGAGAATACATACATACATACATATGGCCATACATATGACCATGCATACATACATACACATGAGCATACATACATACATACAACCATGCATACATACATATGACCATACATACATACATACATACATACATACATACATACATACATACATACATACATATGAGCATACATACATATGAGCATACATACATACATACATATATATGATCATACATACATATGAGCATACATACATACATACATATGACCATGCAACCATACATACATACATGCATACATACATACATACATACATATGACCATGCATACATATATACATATGAGTATACATACATACATATATACTTATGACCATATATACATACATATGACTATACATACATACATACATATGAACATGCATACATACATACTTATGACCATACATACATACATACATACTTACATACATACATATGACCATGCATACATACATACATATGAGTATACATACATACATATATACTTATGACCATATATACATAGATATGACCATACATACATACATACATATGACCATACATACATATGACCATGCATACATACATACATATGAACATGCATACATACATACATATGACCATACATACATATGAGTATACATACATACATATGGCCATACATATGACCATACATACATACATACATATGAGCATACATACATATGAGCAGACATTCATACATATGGCCAAACATATGACCATACATACATACATACATACATACATACATACATACATACATACATACATATGACCATACATACATACATACTTATGACCATACATACATACATACATACATACATACATATATATGACCATACATACATACATACATATATATTTAAATTCTTTTCATAATTCTTTTTAATTTAAAATTTAAAATGAATTGTGACTTCTTGATGTTATTGAATATTTTTGCATATGTTTATGAAATAAACAATGTTTAAATTGGAAAAGGAACGTTCTTTTTCACTTGTGCACCATTATGGTACAATGTTGCCTACAGGCAACGAACCCCAAAAACTTCCAAAAATAAAAATAAAAATAAAATTTCTTCAGATTATGTTCATTTAGTCTATTTTGAGACATAAAAACACATTTCCCTCACTGGCATCATAATGTGTACCATAGAGGGTTAACTCACCTTAATATATTAAGAGTTTATCTCAACAAAACCAGAGTTGGTGGTTGTTGGAATAGTGGAAAGACGAACCAAGACGGTTTTATGTTTTACTTCGTTTCTGTCCAGTCTGAATAAAGATTATGTTAAAATTACATTTTTGTAAATGGAGTTTGGTTTGTTTGTGGTTAAACAAAAAAGATCTCGCTCTTTAACAAAAAGCTCCGTCTCTGTAGGGATCCTTTCATAAATTGTCATAATCTGAGCCTGCTGGTGGAAAAACAAGAACTTCTTGCAGACGACCTTTGATGGACCTCTCTGAAGTTCTGAGGTGTGCTTTAGGCTTATCTATGGTCAAAAACAAAAGGATAGCTAACTAGCTGGCTAAGCTAATTAGCTAGCATTTTGCCAACATTAGCTCACTTAAGTGACTAGCCTTTCTTCAAAAAAATGGGGTTTTTTTTCAACCTAGATTTGTACAGGAAACGGAAAAGAAGGAGGTTGACTGAGGTTCCACCAGGTAACTGTTATTGGAGCGCAAAGCAAAAAGGGGCGGGACTTAGGAAAGGTCAACTTTCAGGTTTCAGGTTAGGATTAGGGTACCCTAACCCAAAACAGGTTACCTAACCTAATTAGTTTCTTAGATACATAAATGTAGTAAAAAGAGTCCAGGTTGAAAAATGATTGTTCTTTAAATTTTATAAAGTGGGGAGTATTTTTCAGATCTGAGGTCTGAAAAGATTCTGACACTAAATGAATATGTGATTTTAAAATGAGACAACTTTGACAAATTTGACAAAAAAACCCCCCTCAATATTATGTAAGAAAAAGTGTTTTAAAATACAATTTTATAGTCAAAATTAATCTGTTGTGTTTCAGAATCAGAACATTAAACTTTGTTGTCCAGGAGTCAGGAAGTTACAAACATGGACTTTGTGTTTTGAACAGGTGCAGACCTGTAAGTGGATGTTAGAGAAGAGAGGAGGAGGAAACAGGTGAAGTGAAAAGGTGACAAGACTTCAAACAGGTGGAGGTGGAGGAAGAGGAGGGTGAAGCTGCACGGGAGAGGAGGCGGCGTTCACATGGACACCTGCTGTCCATCATGTTCACAGACAGGTGAAACAGTTTGGTTACATTTCAGTCTGACGGTAACTAGAACAGAAAAACTACGGTAGCTCGATAATAAAGCAAAATTATCTTTAACGCTGCCAGCTAGCAGTTATTAGCATTGCTGTGTCAGTTCATCCTCCCCAAATATCTAATCTCAGCTTTAGCTAAATGGCTAACATAAGTCAGTTAACCTGTCTGATGGCTAATATCTGAAGCTAATGAGCAAACAAACTAATTCACTAATCGAACGCTGTGAATGTAAGAATCTATCATTAACTAACGAGTCAAAACTTGCTCATATCTCTGCAGCTACGTTAGCTTGATAACTAGCAAAATGATCTTTAAGACTGATGGCTGACAAGCTTTAACAAGTAAATTTGGTTGTGAGAAAGGAAATGTGTTATTAATCTGTGTCAAGTCATGTATTTATTGTTGACTTTATTTCCAAGACAACTTATTTAAAACTAGAGAAAATCTGAAAGAATCAAATAAAAATCTGACAGCAACTCAACTGTCAAAACTCATTTTGGTCACCACCTGCCTTGTCAGCAGCTACATTAGCTCGATAACTTGGCAGAATTATTTGTATGTTACAGTGCCAGCTAACAGGTGTTAGCATTGCTGTGAGACAAGTTATGCTAACATTTTCTTGTGAGAAAAGGGAATGTATATTAATCTATGTCGATTCATTGTCATCCAAACATTCATTTGCTAAATGGCTGATGTTAGTAAGCAAACCTGACAGCCGGCATCATTAGCTACCAAGCTAACCTTAATTCACCCTCTTCTAATGTGGTGCAATTTATTAAATTTATGTTTCTATTAATCAACACAGAAATACAGTATTTCTAAGACAACTGATTTAAAACTTTAAAAAAGTCTGAGAGAATTCACTGTTATCTGAGTTTAACTGAGCAGCCACTGCTGGGTAACAGGTGTGAGCATTGCTTTGAAAGAAAATGGTATTAATCTGTAAATTCATTCCCAACAAACATCTCATCTTGGCTTTCAAAGGTACATAATGCTAACGTAAGGCAGAACCTGCTTGTGAACCAGCATCTGATGCTAACAAGCTAATGTGAATGCAACATGTTCTGCTGTGCTTTTAATCAAATCAAACAATCTGATGTTTTAGCTCTGCTGTGGAGAAAATATGCTAACGCTTCAATGTTCAATGTTATATGAATCAATCCTCCCCAAACAGTAAACCTTGGATTTTAAACAAAGCTACGTTAGCTAAGTGTTAGCCAAATGTTAGTCAGCAAATCTGCCTGACAGCCAGCATCTGAAGCTAACAAGCTAACGTTGATGAATCCTGTTCTAACTGTCGTCTGGTTTCTCACTTTAACCTCAAATTTCAGCCTCTGCACTTGAAATGAGTTCATATTTTCACAGAGACTCAAACATACGGAGGTTTTCTGCACTTTGGTTACAAATGTTCATGTGAACGCCACCATCTGGTTGATTTATACCTCTGTTTGAAACTACCAAAAATATTTAATATACCAAAAAATTTAGTTTTCTGTTGTTGTTTCCCGCGCAACAGAAACAAAAACAAACATGAAAAAATCTTAATAAAACAGAAATAAATGTAAAACTTCTGCTTCTGATGAGTAATTAAAGTAACATACAGGTATAAGCAGAATGAATTCAAAATAAAGTTTCACAATTAAATATTAAAACAGAATGTACCACATCTAAAACAACATTTACAGAATTTTATAATTTATTTTAAATACATTTGGTGCTCAAATTAATTTAACTGAAAATAGCACACACCATTTATTTATGTAATCTTACTTAAAACAGTTGATATGAATATTTTTCAAATTAAGATATAATTGAATTTTAATGTATTTGATCAGTTAATTTTTACGGGCTCTTGCAAAATTATCCATTTAATTTTAACAATATATTCTTCTTTGTCTTCTTCTTATTATTATTATTATTAGTAGTATCACTATTATTATTATACCAAATATTAATGGCAAAATGGTTCTTTTTTTTTTACATTTACCTTTTTATTTTTCTGTTTTTCAGGATTTTTGTTGCTTGTGTGTTTGATTTAAAAAATGGCTGAATGAAGATCATGTGAAAGTTTCTGTTTTCAAAAAATGTCAGTCAATCAAAGGATCAAATGAACTGATTGATCAGTTATCCCTGCTGATTGTACAGAGGTATGAACCAATCGGAGAGGCTGAAGGCTGAAGGAGGGAGGGGCCAAACCGGAGTGTTTCCATGGTGACTGGGTGTCTGCGATGCTACTCAGGGGCCAGAGGTCGCTCACTCTCCGGTCCATCTGCCACGCCGCATCTGAAGGGAACCAATCAAGAGATGGATGCCGAGAACCAATGAGAGGAGGGGGATAGAGACAGGTGAGCTGACAGGAGGTCAGGTAAACAGGTGTAACGTACCTGAAAGAGTTAAATATCTGCAGACGGAGAAATAAACTAAACATCTCAAATATGAGCTGAATATGATGCAGGTTTGTTCATTTTTTACTCAAAAAAAAAAAACAGAATTAAGTACAAATTCAACAGTTAACTAGAGCTTTGGTTCCAAACCTGGGGTCTGGGTCCCCCTTAGAGGGCCGCCAGAAATCACAGGGGTCCCCAAGTCTGTTCTGAGGTCCTCAAAATCAGGTCAACTAAAATCACAATTTCAGGAGTTGTACACCTTTTTTAAAATTCATTTCCCAGCTCCTTCCAGCTGTGATAATGAACATATTTATATACAACATTATTTCTCCTCTTCATCACATTTAATCAGATGTTATTGTCCTGTTATCAACAGACGGGCGACAAATTAAAGGAAAATACAACAGAGTTTTATGTTTCTAAATGTGACACCTGTCTGTAAGGACACTTGACTTCCTGTTAGAGTTGTGCATTTTCCTTTGACCTGTTAGGTTTAGCATCAATCTGTTAGCATGACATCATGACCTGGGACCTGTTAGCTTTAGCCTGTTAGCATCTTAGCATAATATAATGATCAGGGACCTGTTAGCTTAATCCATATTTGCTGTTTTAGTGAGTATTCAGGGCAGCAGGATGTGTGTGTGTGTGTGTGTGTGTGTGTGTGTGTGTGTGTGTGTGTGTGGGACTTACACTCCAGCGTCCCAGGAGACAGGATGTCTTCGTCCATGTCATCGAGGTCATCGGAGAGGAGAAGGTGCTGAGGGGTCGGAGGTCGCAGGCCGAGGAAGGACGGGTCCAGGTTGAGGGCGGCAGCCAGCGCTCCGAGTCCCGGGTTATTGACCACGCAGAAACCAGTCAGAGACTCGATCTGCTGCCAGCGGTGGAGCTTCTCCCGCAGCGCTGCTGTTACCTCAGCCAGGGCCTGTCTGAGGGGGGAGGAGCCTGTTAGCATGTTTGCATGACCTGGGACCTGTTAGCTTTAGCGACAGTTTGTTAACATGATATCATGACCTGGGACCTGTTAGCATTAGCCTCAGTCTGTTAGCATGATATCATGACCTGGGACTTGTTAGCTTTAGCCTCAGTCTGTTAGCGTGACCTAGGAGCTGTTAGCTCTCAGTCTCTTAGCATGTTAGCATGACCTAGGAGCTGTTAACTTTAGCGTCAGTCTGTTAGCATGATATCATGTATGTAGCCGTCATATTTTAGACTCCTAAACAGGATTCGTGTTTTAAAACAAATCTACTGAAAACTAATATTAGCTTCATTGGCTAGCTACAGCTAACAGAAGCTAACAGTGACAGACGAAGCTGTCCTGCACGTCACTGTGTGAGAATGGAAAGGCTGGTTTGAAGACAGGTGTGGCAACAGTAACTGAAGGGGGCGGGGCTTAGCGAACAGCCTGTCACTCACTTGGCAGACAGGATCTTGTGGTCGACGTCATCCAGCGAGGAGCTGTGAGCCACATGGAACGTCCCAAACAGAGAGCTTCTCTTCTTCTTGATCTTCTCTGCCTGAAACATCATCATCATCATCATCATCATCATCAGTGTGTGTGTTTTAGTTAGAGGTGAAAAGTAACTAAGTACAAATACTTTGTTACTGTCCTTCAGTGGATTTTTCAGGTATCTGTACTTAACTTGAGTATTTATTTTTCCTCCCTACATGTGAACACAAATATCTGTCATTTCTACTCGTCACGTTTTCAGAACAGGCTCATTCGTTTTACTGCATTTGGCTCCTCCCCCCCCGTATCATTGCACCGTTCTTTCCCAACAATCTCGACTTAAATAAAAGGAACAAGAAGACGAGACACGATTCCTGGGTGTGTCCGTCAGTGAATCTCGCACAAGACAGACATAACAAGAAAAAAGTGACATTACAAAATGAAAAAGTGCAGCAACACAAAAAAATGACGTATCAAGACCAAAAATTATGTTACAAGACGAAAAAGAAAAATGCAACAAGATGAAAAATGACATGACAGATGACAAGATGGAAAAGATGGAAAAACACTTAAACAACGTTACAAGATAAAAAAAAAAAAAAGATGTAACAAGACAAAAAATGACATGATGAAAAGATGCAACAAGAAAAAAGCAAATCACATAAAAAAGTCACGTAAAATACAGAAAACGTAACGAGACCAAAAATTAAGTAAAGTACATAACAAGATGGAAAAGACAGAAAAAGTATAAAAATGACGTAAGAAGAACAAAAACTATGTTACAAGATGAAAAACGACGCAACAAGACAAAAACATTAGAAAAGATGTAACAATTAAAAACACGACAGTGAATCTGACCGCAGGTTCAGTTTGGTAGAAACGTCCTTCAGAAGACGACAACGTTCTACTTTTATTCACTTTTACTGTAAAGAAGTTTATCAGTATTTCTACTTTAACCAGAGTTTGTTTCTGTATCTGCACTTCTACTGGACATTTCCTCCTCCTCCTCCTCCCCCTCCCCCTCCTCGTCCTCCCCTTCCTCCTCCTCCCCTCCTCCTCCTCCTCCTCCTCCTCTTCCTCCCCCTCCTCCTCCTCCTCCTCCTCCTCCTCCCCCTCCCCCTCCTCGTCCTCCCCCTCCTCGTCCTCCCCTTCCTCCTCCTCCTCCTCCTCCTCCTCCTCCTCTTCCTCCTCCTCTTCCTCCTCCTCCTCCTCCTCTTCCTCCCCCTCCCCCTCCTCCTCCTCCCCCTCCCCCTCCCCCTCCTCGTCCTCCCCTTCCTCCTCCTCCTCCTCCTCCTCCTCCTCCCCTCCTCCTCCTCCCCCTCCCCCTCCTCGTCCTCCCCTTCCTCCTCCTCCTCCTCCTCCTCCTCCTCCTCCTCCTCTTCCTCCCCCTCCCCCTCCTCCTCCTCCTCCTCCCCCTCCCCCTCCCCCTCCTCGTCCTCCTCCTCCTCCTCCTCTTCCTCCCCCTCCCCCTCCTCGTCCTCCCCTTCCTCCTCCTCCTCCTCCTCCTCCTCCTCCTCCTCCTCCCCCTCCCCCTCCTCCTCCTCCTCCTCCTCCTCCTCCTCTTCCTCCCCCTCCCCCTCCCCCTCCTCCTCCTCCTCCCCCTCCTCCTCCTCCCCCTCCCCCTCCTCGTCCTCCCCTTCCTTCTCCTCCTCCTCCTCCTCCTCCTCCTCCTCCTCCTCACCCCCTCTCTGGCCTGCAGCAGCTGCCTCTCTGCGCTCTGTTTCTTGATGTTGTAGTACTGAACTTCGATCTCGTGCGTCAGCTGCAGCCACTTCTGTAGAGCCTCCGGTGGAGCCCAGTGAGCCCGCGACTCCAGCTCCCTCTCTGCCTTCTTCAACGCCACACGCACCTACAACATATAGATGATTCAGTTAGCATGACCTGTTAGCTTTAGCCTCGGTCTGTTAGCATGACATCATGGCCTCAGTCTGTTAGCATGACATCATGACCTGGGACCTGTTAGCTTTAGCCTCAGCTGTCTACCTGTTCCAGCTCCTCCTCGGCATATTTCTGCCGGCTCCTCTCGTTCTCGGTTCCCTCTCTCAGCTCTCGCAGTCGCTGAGCTTCCTGTTTGGCCGAATCAATCTCGCTCCTCAGCTCCTCCTCCACCTTCACCTTCTCCACCTGAACGCAGCGCTGCTCCTCCTGAGCTTTCTGCAGCCTGACAACAACAACAACAACATCATCAACAACAACATCAACATCAACATCAACATCAACAACAACAACATCAACATCAACATCAACATCAACATCAACAACAACAACATCAACAACAACATCAACATCAACATCAACATCAACAACAACAACATCAACATCAACATCAACATCAACAACAACAACATCAACATAAACAACAACAACAACATCAACATCAACATCGACATACAGTGTCACTTTATCATCATCATCACCTTCACTCATGAGATTTGATTGGTTCAGCTTCTGTTGTTTATTTTTAATTTGCATGTTTTATATCATTCACATATTTACAACATATGTCAAAATTTAATTAATTAATTAAATTAATTACTGATTCTCTGCTGAGATAATTTACTTTTCTTAGAATCTTAAAAGTTTTAGAAACTCCCAAAAATTATTTTTTAAAAATTCAAGTGACTCAAGT